>NC_057947.1:2919684-3084684 GCF_018555375.3 Anguilla rostrata
TTCATCGTCATATTTGCATCCTTTATCGTTTTGAGATACAGAGTTTTATTTTACACTGGTTTGTCTTTGATGGGAAGGGGTTAAATGGAACCAGACTGCACTCTCGCGTTGGCCCTTCGGGGTAAAAGCAGGGGCATATGTGTAAAAGGGGATTCAGTAAGTGCATTCATAAAAGCTCCCCGGTCATGTGGTTCTTTCAGAAAAAGACCAGGCTGCAGATTCAGAGCACCTTCGCCATGGAAATGGATCCTGGAAGAGTCCCAGGGCCTGTGCGACTGGACTGTCCCGTGGGGGGGGGTGACCTTTACCCCCCCCCCCCCCCCCCCCGCAGCCCACGCTCGAGGCCCCGCCCCCCCACCCTGCTTCAAAGCTCAGATGACAACCCCCACCGATTCGGGAGCTGTGGAGCGATCAGTGGGGTTATCACCCCCCACCCCCGCCACCTCCACTCCCACCCACCCTGCCTGCGTAGAGAACACCCCCCCCCCCCAAGGCACACCCTGGTCCCTGGGGGCATGATGCGGGAGACGGTGCTGGGGGGGTGATCGCCTCCATAGCATCACACAGTCACCTCCCAGCTACACATTCTACTCCCCAAAACAGTCCTGTAGTCCTCTGCTTTCCTGGATGTCATTTACTATTCTTTTTAAGAGAAAAGGAACATGTTATTGTAATTTAAAACAGTTGTAATTGTGAATGGTAATTGGTCCATTTGTTGTTCCTCAATCAGGAAGGTTCACAATGTTCAAGGAATGGCATTTCAGTAATTCAAAATTCTGTACGTTCTTGATAATGTCAATGCCGAGTACCCTCCGTTACGTTTTTCATGCTAAATACTAACCATCGGTGGAGATTGAGTAAATGCATTTTACAACGCCCAGAACGTTACTTTGTGACTTTTACAGAAAAGTGACATGTTGCTTGAGGAACGTTGTCGTTATAGCTAATGGTATCTCACGACCAAATGAGAATGTTTTTTGTTAGCCGGGTTGTCAGTTATGAGCTGAAAAGCAGGGAGGCCCTTTATGTCCCGGACCCCTTGCCCCGCCCCCCGGCCCCCCCCCCCGCCAGTGGAGACTCTATTTGGGGTTCCCCCAGGAACCTTTAAGAGTGCAGCTCAAGCCTTCGTGCCTGCAGAGTGGACATGCGGGCAGTGGGAGAGGTGGGGTGTCAATGGGGCGCCTGCATTTTCATACCTCCCTAAAAGCCATTTCCTGAATTCTGGGGCATTAAAAACACACATTAAAAAAGCCTTCAGACAATAAGGGTTAAGAACCAGAAATAATTTAGGCCAGCGATATTTCCTCTGAACAGATGCTCAAGGTTTATTATTAATTTATAAACTGGATGAGAAAATATTATGAAATATGTAGTGAAGACGGGGCTTAATGGGTGTCCAAAAATCTCGGTGCCGTGTCTCGGTTTCGACTTCACGGTTCGTAGATTTTCGTTACAGCAGAAAAAGAAATGAAATGCAAAGTGTGAAATTGCTTTTCGTTTTCTGCGAAAGCAGTGGCTAACTGGTCATGCAGTCTCGCTGAAGGAAATCAGGCGCATTAACTAGCACTACGCCATCAGGGGGAGCGTGGAGTTTTTAAGTTTCGTACAAAAGTCGCCCGGTTCGCGGCGTGTCCCGAGGTTCGGCGCTGAAGGGAAGGGGATTTCTTTCCAGCCTTGATATAGGGCGACATAACTCAGGAGGTAAGACCGATTGTTTGGCAGTCGGAAGGTTGCCGGTTCAAACCCCGCCCTGGGTGTGTTGAAGTGTCCTTGAGCAAGACACCTAACCCCTAACTGCTCTGGCGAATGAGAGGCATCAATTGTAAAGCGCTTTGGATAAAAGCGCTATATAAATGCAGTCCGTTTACCATAAAGTAAGTGGTGATGCTTTTGCAAATGTAATGGACTGGCTTATAGCTGCTTTATCCAAGCGCTTTACACTTGATGCCTCTCATCCGCAGAGCAGTTAGGGTAGGGTTAGGCTAGGTGTCTTGCTCAAGGACACTTCGACATGCCCAGGGCAGGGTTTGAACCGGCAACCCTCCGACTGCCAGACAATCGGTCTTACCTCCTGAGCTATGTCGCCCCATCGGCCGTCTGCTTTTCTGATCAGACGGCCGATGCTGCTTCCGTGGTTTCGCCTAACCCACGTCCCTCCCGCGATCGTGCGTGGGTAGCACAGGGGCTGCTGTTTTAGTTACACAGCGGCGTGAGTGAGGGAGCAGTGCGGCTCCGCCCCCGTGACACTCTGTGGAGGGAACCCTGCTGTTACTGTGCGCTGTGATGGAATGATTCTTAGACCCTGTATCCCTGCACCCTTCATCCCTGGAGCTAGGGGGCGCTGACGAAGTGATCCTTACACCCTGTATGAAATGATCCTTACACCCTGTATGAAATGGTCCTTACACATTTTATCCCTGCAGCTAGGGGGCGCTGATGAAATGATCCTTACACCCTGTATGAAATGGTCCTTACACCCTTTATCCCTGCAGCTAGGGGGCGCTGATGAAATGATCCTTACACCCTGTATGAAATGGTCCTGACACCCTTTATCCCTGCAGCTAGGGGGCGCTGATGAAATGATCCTTACACCCTGTATGAAATGGTCCTTACACCCTGTATGAAATGATCCTGACACCCTGTACCCCCGCAGCTAGGGGGCGCTGTGCCCTGACCCTGACCGCTCTTCTCGTTGCGCAGGTTCTGGCAGAAGAAGAGAAAGGCGCTGCCGATGGAGAGGACGAGGAGGACTGGGAGAGGGCGCTCTCTGTGGAGAGGTTCGGGGACATCATCTCCGAATCGGCCGCCAGCAGCGGCGAGAAAATGGGCCGCTGCTACAACGAGAAGGACTTTGAGTGTACGTACTGCCCTCCCCCCCCCCCCCGCCATCCCGCTAACGCACCCTCACGACCCCCCCTGCCTTCCTGGTAATGCACTTTGCGACCCCCCCGACCACCCTGCCTTCCCACTAACGTCTTCCCAGAGACGCTGCCGCATTTCAGAAATGTGCATGTGAATCAGGCCAGGATTCGCTTCGCCGTGCCCTGTAGGGGATGGGCAGGTCCCCCGCGTGCCCTGAAAGAGTTGGGCAGGTCCTATTGGACAGGGGTAGCCCTGGAGAGCTGCAGTGTGTGCTGAGCTCTCTCTAAACCTTAAAACCAGATCAGAACAATCCCAGCATGCACTGCGGCTGTCAGTCACGGGGGTTAGTCTCCCCTCCTCTGGTGTTCGCCATTAGCTTTGGTTGAAAATGGCCTCACGGACTGATCGCCCTACCCCGTAGCACGTTTCGAAAACGGCTTTAATGACAAACTCAGGCTGCAGTCCTTAACTGCCTGACCGGCTTTCGCCCGGTCTTTGGCCTTGGACCACCGGTAAACCCAAACGAGAGTGCGGTCATTGGAGGAAAGCTCTTGGCTATAAATCTGCTCCCCTTATACGAACACACGCCCGTACCATTACATTGCATTACATTACATTTGTTTGGCAGATGCTTTTATCCAAAGCGACGTACAAAAAGTGCATTTCATGGTCATGGACAACTACAATACACAGGTTCAATAAGATACAATACTTATTTTGTACAGCTGTTTCTAGCCAAGGACACAGTTTAGTTCATACAGTGAACACTATTCTGTACCCAGCTGAGCATTACTGTCTCCACTGTGTGCCTGAATGCCTCTGACTCTGCACAGCCACAGCCACAGCACAGTCACAATCACTGTACAGCCACTGCACAGCCACAGTCACAATCACTGTACAGTCACTGCACAGCCACAGCACAGTCACAATCACTGTACAGCCACTGCAAAGCCACAGTCACAATCACTGTACAGTCACTGCACAGCCACAGCACAGTCACAGTCACTGTACAGCCACAGCCACTGCACAGCCACAGTCACAGTCACAGTTACTGACTCTGCACAGCCACTACCCAGCCACAATCACAGCCACTGCAGAGTACAGGCCAGAGCCCACGCCTGCAGCCCTGGGCTTAGAGAGCCACAGGGTCTGCTGCTTTGTGTTTTAAATCTAAACTCAGTAAACAGCTCAGTGTTACAGAACCAGGTGAGGTGAGCTCACTGTGTAATGAGCCAGTTTAACAGGTGAGGTGTAATCGACCGGTTTTGATCATCATTGGTGTGCTGAGTAAGCCAGAAATCAGCAGATCCTGCTTTGGAGCCCTGGCCTGAACTCTGAACCTTTCTTCTCCAGAGCAGTTCATTACCCCCCACTACCAGCAGGTGGCACCGAGGTTCACTCGATCGGCCCTCCACATCGGTTTGTGAACAGACGTTACTGAATCACTGAATTAATCGGGGACAGATTTGAATGGAGTTGAAATGATGAGGAAAAGAACTGGGCTATTACAGCTATAACACGTGAAGTCTGGTTTAAGTGTGCAGGCTTCCACATGCCTCTCTGGCTTTAGAATGCGGGGGGGGGCACACTGTAGTTTGTTTGCTTTGAGCATTGAAAGCCTGATTTACTGAGACTTTTAGCACGTGCAAAACCTTTTAGCACGTGCAAATTCAATAACAAGAGCAATGATTGGTCTTGGTATTAGCTTTGCACCGATCATTGGTCACGCTATTGGCCTGATTTACTAAAGGTCTTAGTAAATCAGGCCCCAGGTTTGTGTGTTTGAGACACACAAACATGGCTGCGTAGCCCCACTGTAAACTCAGCTGCATGCGATTTTGTCGAGTCACGTGTTGATTTATCAGGGTGGGGACAGTGTAAGAGCAGCCCGGTTCTCTCTCCAGACCGTGACGGTCCCGTTCGCGTTGTGGTTGTGTTTGTACGGACAGATCACCTTCCACCACACGCACCACTGAAACACATTTGGAGCGTTTCCCAACACATATATGTCCAATGGTCCCTGGATGTCCCCTGAATTTCCATCTCATGTCACAAGACAGATTGGAGGAATGACCGTAGAGCACTATGTGGTTTGTTATTCCATTTAAAAGCATTAGCGACAGAGCTAGCGCTCATTATTATTCACAGCACTGTCTAAACACTTGCATTGTGGTTGTGTTCGTGCGGGACAGATCACCGCCACACCTTCCACCACACGCACCACCCCCTCTCCACCCACCTGCCCCCGCCGCTGCGTTTCCGGAAGAGGGTGCTGAGCATCGACCGGCGCAGGAGGAAGAAGCGCCGGAAAAAGAGGACCTCCATGCCGCCCTCCGAGGTCACGCCCACCATCCAGGAAGTAGACGAAGAGGAGGCGGAGTCAGAGGCGGAGGGGCGGGACCCGGTGGCCACCCCCACCGAGCAGGCAGACAGCAAACCAAAGGTAAACTGGGCTGCGCGGTGACACCTCGGACCCCTGTGCCTATATTTGAAAATTGTTGAAAATTCTAAAATGTTTGTTAGCGGTGTTGCTAAATATGTCACGACATACAGACGTGTTGTATTTAATTTAATTCAGTACACAAAATAAACATGGCACGCATTTAGACGTCTTTGGCGACTCACGACTTATAAACATTTTAATTGCTACCGTTTTACGCTGGAATTCATATGAAAATAGTACCTGCTCAAGGTTACTAACGATCTACCCGGAATCGTATATCTACGACCTTGGTTAAAGCAGTCCTTACCCACGGCTACTCGTCCATTTAAATCGGTCTTTGTGCTTGACTCGAGAACGTTCTCAGCTGGACTTCAGTAAATACATATTTGTATTGCACTGACCCGTTGGCTGTCTCACGGCTGCTCTGTGGGAATTCTTCAAGGATTCAGATATACCCGAAACAGCCGTCGTTTCTGTTTTACCTGAACGATCTGAGCGCCGTCTCCTGAAACGTTATCGGTGCGTGCTCCTTAAAGAACGTCCTTCACGCCCGCATGAGCCGAGTGTTGGTGAAAGCCGCCGCCAGCGTCCTGTAGGAATGCGGCCGCGAACGAGAGAGCTGACGGGACAGATGAAGATCTGCTGAGCGGCAGAATCGCCTCTCCCAGAGACCCACGGGGGGAGCCGTCCTTCGCGTCCTCGCTCTCATTCGGCCACAGGAGCGCCGCCGTGACGTGTCTTTGGCGGTTCAGGGGAGAGAACGGTGACGGGGGTGTTTTGGCGGTTCAGGGGAGAGAACAGTGACGGGGGTGTTTTGGCGATTCAGGGGAGAGAACGGTGACGGGGGTGTTTTGGCGATTCAGGGGAGAGTACGGTGACGGGGGTGTTTGGCGGTTCAGGGGAGAGAACGGTGACAGGGGTGTTTTGGCGGTTCAGGGGAGAGAACGGTGACGGGGGTGTTTTGGCGGTTCAGGGGAGAGAACGGTGACGGGGGTGTTTTGGCGGTTCAGGGGAGAGAACGGTGACGGGGGTGTTTTGGCGGTTCAGGGGAGAGAACGGTGACAGGGGTGCGTTGACGGATCAGGGGAGAGAACGTTGACGGGGGTGCGTTGGCGGATCAGGGGAGAGAACGTTGACGGGGGTGCGTTGGCGGTTCAGGGGAGAGAACGGTGACGGGGGTGTTTTGGCGGTTCAGGGGAGAGAACGGTGACGGGGGGTGAAGGTTCGGACCCTGCCCGCGAAGCCCTGGCTCATGGCGGCTTGTCGTTTGCAGTTCAGCCCGGGGAGCCAGGAGGACCTGGCCCCCCCGCTCCCCTTCACCAGCTTCCACATAGAGAACGAGAGCCCGCCCACTCCAGAGGAGGCCACGCCCCCAAAGGTGGAGCCGGAGGAGAAGGAGCAGCCGCCGTGGGAGGAGCCCGTCAGCAGGTACCTGCCCACTTTTAGGCTCCTGGAACCTTCCCCAAAACACACATGTCTGCTGTTCCTTGGACGTCCCCTGAATTTCCTTCTCATGCCACAAGGTAGATTTGGAGGAATGACTGTAGAGCACTATGCGGTTTGTTATTCCAGTTAAAAGCATTAGTTAGACAGAGTTAGAGATCATTATTATCAGCAGAACTGCCCAAACACCTGCATTGCAAATGGAATTTTAATCCTGATTGACATCCTCAAATGTTTAAATGGTTTTAAAAATGAGTAATTTTTTCCATTTTAACAATAAATACATTCCAGGACTGTTTGGGGAACACTCTCATAACATTATCTGACAACCAAATGGGAATCCAACTGGAATGTTTCCCAATGTTCCTGAGATGTTTCCTGTAATCTGGGTAGGACTGGCAGAACCAGAACCAGTGGCCCCGAGAGAGCAAACAGAACACAGTCCAGGAGAATGTTTTTCCAAAGGACACTCTTGTGTTTTGCAGAAATATTTTGAACTGAATTTGGCATCAAAGGGGATTGCAATTTGATCAAAACGTGGTGCTTGTTATCAGTACTCAGTGGAATGCTGTTTTTGCCATCCATCACCGCATGCTAATCTGTATGCACAGAGCAGGCATTGCTCGGTCACGGTTAGTCATCTCAGCTGAAATGTCTTTGCATAGGGGTCTGCTGACAGCTCATCCTGTTAAGGCTCTGTTCTACTGCATGGATGGGCTCTATGGTCTAGTATCTGTTAAGGCCCTGTTCTAGTGCATGGATGGACCCCACTGTCTGGTATCTGTTAAGGCACTGTTCTAGTGTATGGATGGGCTGTATGGTCTGGTATCTGTTAAGACAATGTTATAGTGCATGGTAAAAATACACAGATGACCATATCTCTATTCAGTGATTGTGTGGAGATAATAAATTAAATTAGCTCATAAGTGATATAAGCAATATAATCTTAAGGTTATAACAGCAGCTAATCATTATCAGTAAAACATACACCTAGTCTGAAATTAATAGCGAATAAGCAAAAGCATCATCACACATGATTTTAGTTTGACTGAGTAAACAACAGAGCAGAAATTCCTTTTCCCAATTTCAGCAGTCTAATTCCCACTGTTCCAAAACCAGTGACCAGCATCAATCTCATTCCCACTATTCCAAACTCGTTAACCAACATCAATCTCATTCCCACTATTCCAAACACGTTAACCAACATCAATCTCATTCCCACTGTTCCAAACTCGTTAACCAAAATCAGTCTCATTCCCACTGTTCCAAACAAATTAACCACATCAATCTCATTCACTGTTCCAAACTGTTAACCAACATCAATCTCATCCACTGTTTCCAACTCGTTAACCAACATCAATCTCATTCCACTGTTCCAAAACTTTTACCAACATCAATCTATTCCCACTGTTCCAAACTTATTAACCAACATCAATCTCATTCCCACTGTTCCAAACTCGTTAACCAACATCAATCTCATTCCCACTGTTCCAAACTTATTAACCAACATCAATCTCATTCCCACTGTTCCAAACTCGTTAACCAACATCAATCTCATTCCCACTGTTCCAAACTCGTTAACCAACATCAATCTCATTCCCACTGTTCCAAACTCGTTAACCAACATCAATCTCATTCCCACTGTTCCAAACTCGTTAACCAACATCAATCTCATTCCCACTGTTCCAAACTTATTAACCAACATCAATCTCATTCCCACTGTTCCAAACTTATTAACCAACATCAATCTCATTCCCACTGTTCCAAACTCGTTAACCAACATCAATCTCATTCCCACTGTTCCAAACTTATTAACCAACATCAATCTCATTCCCACTGTTCCAAACTCGTTAACCAACATCAATCTCATTCCCACTGTTCCAAACTCGTTAACCAACATCAATCTCATTCCCACTGTTCCAAACTCGTTAACCAACATCAATCTCATTCCCACTGTTCCAAACTCGTTAACCAACATCAATGTCATTCCCACTGTTCCAAACTCAGTAACAAACATCAATCATGATATTTTGTCGTGATCATCAATCCGCATTTTCATTTCAGCGGTCACTAATATCAAACCAGCATATTTGAGAGTATCTTGGATCATAAACTCGTAATGATCTTGACTGTAAAATTATGGTCTTCACATTGATCTTGTCTTTCGCTCTTGGACTGGAATAAGATCTTTTTATAAGTTGTTCTGTGTGCTATAGCTTAATAATCCAAGCCACAGCTTCATTTTAAACAACATTTTAATGGACACTGCTCAACTGTGAAGCACACTGTAATCCAAAATAATCATTTTCAGCCTTTGTACGTTTGAAACTTAATTACTTGCATCATGTTTTTCAGCATTATCGTGTATCATGTTCCACACCCTACGCTGTTAGCACTGTAACTTTTTTTTTACTTGCTTTCTCATTCTCCTGAAGTAACCATATTGAGCAGGCCAGAAAAAACAGAGATGTGCATTTGCTTGTGGAGGTGCACAGCATATTCATCTGCTGTTCAAGGCAAACTAAAACATATATGCGACAAATGGAAGAAATGAAAGTGCTTTGTTTGAACTAACACTCCATACTCCTTATAAACGGCTCGGTCTTAAACTTAATGACTGTCTCCTCTGGAGATGACTCAAAATCGTATTTGTGTGTGTGTGTGTGTGCTCTCAAAGGGCGTATGGTTCATAAACACACATGGCAATTAGAATATAAATAATTTGGTATTGCTTTGAATAATTTATGGCTTTAGCTGCCTTCCTGTGATCGGAGGTGGTACTGAGGTACTTGTCATCTGGTTCCTTTATGGAAAACACGTTTAGATTTATTACATGGATTTATCTTAGAGCTCAGAATAAAAACGTAATGACAGGCTAATGCGAAGCTATGCCACAGTTATTGAGGGAAAACAGCAAATGGTCCTGTCACGGCTGGATCAGGGAGGATGTGCTCCTGATTCGTTGTTGTGGCACCCCCTGCTGGGCATTGGAGCACATTGCTGTGAATGCTGTCAACAGAGAAAGCCATGAAAGAGGAGAAAGGGAAGCAACTGGCCCACCCACTGTGTGAGATCCAGGAGCCAGCTCCACACATGCCATTTCAGTGTAAATGTGCGCACAGCTTAGCTGTAGCATTGGACAACAGCAAATGAAATCAAGGCTACAATATTTGCTAATCATATGCCCCTAAGACCTGGAAATTCAGTTTTGTCCCCTGTAGGGCACACACGTCTCTGGGCTTGATCTCAAGAACCATGCATTTTACTATGGTGAAACCTACACTACAAGGGGTATTCAATAAAAATAAAAGAAATCATATTTTTGAAAGAAAAAATTTCACTGCAATATGTTTTTGTCATCTAAGTCTACTTGTTAAATAATTTAACCTTTTTTTCTTCCAGTCTCAGGAGGATAGACAGTGATCAGAAGCAGATGGCACTTTCATTGTACTGCATTACTGGCTGTACAGGCCTCACTGTGGTGGACGTGCAGTGTATCAGTGACTGGCTGTGGTAGACTTGCAGTGTCTCAGTGACTGGCTGTGGTAGACCTGCAGTGTCTCAGTGACTGGCTGTGGTAGACCTGCACTGTCTCAGTGACTGGCTGTGGTAGACTTGCACTGTATAAGTGACTGGCTGTGGTAGACTTGCACTGTCTCAGTGACTGGCTGTGGTAGACCTGCAGTGTCTCAGTGACTGGCTGTGGTAGACCTGCACTGTCTCAGTGACTGGCTGTGGTAGACCTGCAGTGTCTCAGTGACTGGCTGTGGTAGACCTGCAGTGTCTCAGTGACTGGCTGTGGTAGACTTGCAGTGTCTCAGTGACTGGCTGTGGTAGACCTGCAGTGTCTCAGTGACTGGCTGTGGTAGACCTGCAGTGTCTCAGTGACTGGCTGTGGTAGACCTGCATGTCTCAGTGACTGGCTGTGTAGACCTGCAGTGTCTCAGTGACTGGCTGTGGTAGACCTGCACTGTCTCAGTGACTGGCTGTGGTAGACCTGCAGTGTCTCAGTGACTGGCTGTGGTAGACCTGCAGTGTCTCAGTGACTGGCTGTGGTAGACCTGCACTGTCTCAGTGACTGGCTGTGGTAGACCTGCAGTGTCTCAGTGACTGGCTGTGGTAGACCTGCACTGTCTCAGTGACTGGCTGTGGCAGACTTGCACTGTCTCAGTGACTGGCTGTGGTAGACTCTGCTGAATCAGTGTCTCAGTGACTGGCTGTGGTAGACCTGCAGTGTCTCAGTGACTGGCTGTGGTAGACCTGCAGTGTCTCAGTGACTGGCTGTGGTAGACCTGCACTGTCTCAGTGACTGGCTGTGGTAGACCTGCACTGTCTCAGTGACTGGCTGTGGTAGACCTGCACTGTCTCAGTGACTGGCTGTGGTAGACTTGCGGTGTCTCAGTGACTGGCTGTGGTAGACCTGCAGTGTCTCAGTGACTGGCTGTGGCAGACCTACAGTGTCTCAGTGACTGGCTGTGGTAGACCTGCAGTGTCTCAGTGACTGGCTGTGGTAGACCTGCAGTGTCTCAGTGACTGGCTGTGGTAGACGTGCAGTGTCTCAGTGACTGGCTGTGGTAGACCTGCAGTGTCTCAGTGACTGGCTGTGGTAGACCTGCAGTGTCTCAGTGACTGGCTGTGGTAGACCTGCAGTGTCTCAGTGACTGGCTGTGGTAGACTGGCTGTGATAGACCTGCAGTGTCTCAGTGACTGGCTGTGGTAGACCTGCAGTGTCTCAGTGACTGGCTGTGGTAGACCTGCAGTGTCTCAGTGACTGGCTGTGGTAGACCTGCAGTGTCTCAGTGACTGGCTGTGGTAGACTGGCTGTGATAGACCTGCAGTGTCTCAGTGACTGGCTGTGGTAGACCTGCAGTGTCTCAGTGACTGGCTGTGGCAGACCTGCGGTGTCTCAGTGACTGGCTGTGGTCCGCAGGTTCTCGGGCGCTCCAGAGCCTCCCAGCACGACGGCGCGCGGATGGTTCCGGAGAAAGCCGCTGCACCGGGCGGCCGGGGCCCAGCGCGCCAGCTACGACCTGCGGGAGCGGATCTGCATCGGCAGCATGACCGCCATGGAGACCGCCGTGTACCAGAAGGTCCCCACCGACGAGGCAGAGGCCCAGATGCTGGCCAGCGCCGACCTGGACGACATGAAAAGTGAGGCTTGCGTCGAGCGGGGGGGCGCCCCAGCCAGGTTGCGCCAGCCAGGGCGGGGCAGGGCCCCCAAAAGCCGCGCGCGGTCACGCGCTGCTTCTCCGCGCCGTCGAGTAGCCCTGTTTCTACCGCACAGGCTGCGGTGTGGGGGTGAGGCTCGCAACACCACTTCATCAGCTTTTTAATTAAATCTTAATCTTATTTTAGCTCAGTCCAGTGGTCTGCAGCCTGGGCCTCGGAGGAACACGGGGTCAACTGGTTTTTTTGTTTTCCCTGGAAAATCACCAGCCGGCTCAGTCCAAGGAAAGCAGGCAAGTTGACTGCAAACAAACGCTTCACTTAGCCTAACTGATCACTTAAAAGCTGAGCAACAATGAAAACCAACAGACCCTGTGATCCTCCCGGTCCACCGCTTTAGCCGATGCATATAAATACACGTGTCCAGGATGCAGAGCTCCAGTATTGTCAGGGCTGGGGGATAGCTTTAAGGCCTGTGCGTTTACTGCTTATTGGACATGACAGGGAAGCTTAGACCCTGGTCAGAGCCATCCAGCACTCTGCTCTGCAGCCCAACAAAAACAGTGTGAGGGCTGACATCCCATAGCTCATAGCTCAGAGAGCGGAAACAGGGAGGGCTAATCTGTTGTAGCTTGGTGGGCTGAGAGAGCCAACTTTGGCAGAGTCTGCTCCAACGTGCTAACGTTTTCCATTCACGAATGTACGCTAACGTGTTCCACTCGCGAATGTGAGCTAACGTGTTCCACTCACGATTCACGAATGTGAGCTAACATGTTCCACTCGACAGCGTATGCTAACGTGTTATACTCGTGAATGTACGCTAACGTGTTCCACTCACAAATGTGTGCTAACATGTTCCACTCAACAATGTAGAAAAGTCTGTTCTAGAAAAGTATGTACTGTGAATGATGTTCGCATAAAAACAAAACATTTTGTACCCCTATTTTCGTGTTCGTAGCTGAGGTGCTGCAGGCCATAGTTGCCACCTGCACGGTCCGGATTCGGTACCAGACCATGGGGCCCATCCGTGCACTAGAACAGTGTCCTGACAGGACGTAATCAGCAGCCTTGGTGTACACATTCTGTGATATGAAAAGAGACGTCTACATTTTGAAGCCAAAATAGACGTTATCGCTAAGAGGTCCTTGACGTGTTTGCTTGTCCTTGAACGTCCCAGGTTTTGTCTAGACGCACCGCAAATAAAGCAGGGCTGAAAACTACGTGCCGACACTCTCATGTGTTATATTGTAATCTTGTGTTTTTGTTTGCTCTCTGTAATACAGTGTTATTCTGAGAAAATCAGGTCCTGTGGTCTGTGGAGTTTTTTTTTCGAGGCTGTGCCGTCAGAAAAAAGGCCTGTCGGCGTGGTTTTTCCCTGAAGCGCGCGAGGTCACACGCGCTTCGCTCCGGCACCGCGCTCCGGTTAGCCTCCCGCCTGCGACACGGGATCGCCCTGCAGCCGAAGGGCGTGTGACCTCACGAGGCGCGGGGAGAGCGGCGCTCTCAGCAGCTCCACCGCTGCCTCCGTCCGGGGTCACGTGACCCGCCCGAGAGAGAGAGAGGGGCCGCGGCGCTGGCCGGGCGTCCGAGAGCTCCCTGCCGAGGGGGGCGTGCTTCCGCACGGGAGACCCGCTTTGGCGAATATCCCCGAGAGGGCGTGTCTCTTCCCCGAAAGAGGATCCTTTTCGGGAAAGGCCAGTTGATCCATCTGTTTGCGCTATTATGTAACGCAGGGGTGTTTTTTTTTTCCCAAGACCCCCCACCCGGGATCAGAAGGCAACCAGGGGAACCCCATCATAAGTTAAAAAGGGTTGAATTTATATATAAAAAAAAGCTTTTGTATTTTGAAACATTTTCTCAAACTATTTACAGCCGTTGCATATCGAGTCTGGCCAGGGACCCCCTCCCTCTACAGTATCGTCCGGGAGCCCCTGTTGGGAGCTCAGGACGTAACGCGTTGCCTGCCGGACGGGCCTTTTGTTCCCGCTCTGCGAGAGGGGGGAAGGGGTGAGAGAGAGAGTTAGCATTTTTAGCGTGGGGGAGCGGAACTCAATGGGACGGCCCCCCCGGCTGTAATTAACACATAGGCCGTGATTGATTATCTGTATCGGGCGACGCTGCCCGCGGCTCTTCCTGTATTTTGGAGGCCGGCCGCATCGACCGCCCGGCCCCAGATGGATTAGGAACGGCGCTCGCGCTGGAACGAGAAATTGGATTTTTGTTAAGGCTCCAGCGACGGTGAAATTTTCTGTTGCCTTTGCGTTCTCTTTGTGATGTTACCCCACCCAACGGTCTCCTCTGCTCTCCTGATATTTTCTTCCATTTTGCTGTTGGGAGGGGGGGGTGGGGGTAATGTTTTTCTTTTTTACATCTGAGTGAAAGCATGCACTGAAATAGTGGAAATTGGTATATTCTGTGTGCAGTGTGACACCTAGTTTAAAAAAAAAACTTTCCTTGCGGTAGAACCATAAATATGTACCATAAGCAGTATATATGTGCAGTGTTTACACACACACACACACACACACACATATATATATACACACATACACATGCACAATTCCATAGTTGAAGTTCAGAGGAATAAATTATATATATGGTTCCTATACTGTTGGCTTGTGTGAAAAAATAGCACCAGTCCTTATAAAGGCACCAAATGCAACTGCTTCCACTGAACAGAAAACTGTTTTTATGCATTTCATTAAACACCTAGCTCTCTGTGATTCACATTCCCTTTGTGATTGCGTCAAAACGTTGTGATTGTATTGAATTATAGCAATGTAACGGTTCTTGTGTCAAATACATTCCTTTGCTTAATGCCACTAAAAGACGGGTCCTCGCCTATAAACAAGCTTGATATGATCTCAGCGTGAAGACTGACAGTGTGCTATGTGTGAAGTGGCACACTGCATTATGATGAGAGGAGGGAGAGTGGCAGAATAATGCCTGGTTTCTGGGGAAATTAATTTAGGATCAAATCTAACGGCCAGACCTTTTACAGCAGATGTAACAGTGGAAATTGAATAATTTGGTATACGTAGGATTGCATAAAGGCAGTAGGTGCTTTTGGCTGACAGGAGACATGCTGTCAGTGTGTGTTGTCATGGCACCTGAGTGACTGGGCTCAGGTTGTCCTGTCCTCTCCTGCTATGTGTTGTGTTCCATTACCCCTGTTCCACTGCTCAGCTGATGAGGTCATGACCTCACCTGGCCTGTTGGTAGACCCACTCAACTGGCCTTTACACTTTTCACCTTTGCTCTTCTGGCAAAGCAGAATGATTTGTGTGTTTGTGCGTGCGTGTGCGTGTGTGTGTGCGCATTTATGTGTGTGTGTGCGTGTGCATGTGTGCGTGTGTTTGTGTTTGTGCGTCTGTGTGTGTGCATGTGTGTGCGTCTGTGTGTGTCTGTGTGTGTGTGTGTGGGTGTGTGTATGTGCGTGTGTGGGTGTGTGTGTGCGGGTGTGTGTATGTGTGTGTATGTGCGTGTGTGTGTGCGTGTGTGGGTGTGTTGTGTTGTGCGTGCTGTGGGATATTTAATGTTTGTATTATTATTGTGTGGTGTTAATATAGTGGTGTGTGCGTGTACATGTTTATGTGTTGTATGTGTGTGTGTGTGTATTTTATGTGTGTGTGTATGTTTATATATGTATGTGTGTGTGTGTATATATGTGTGTGTGTGCGTGTGTGTATGTTTATATGTGTATGTGTGTGTGTGTGTGTGTGTGTGTATATATATGTGTGTGTGTATGTTTATATATGTATGTGTGTGTGTGTATATATGTGTGTGTGTGTGTGTGTATGTTTTTATGTGTATGTGTGTGGTGTGTTTGTGTTTGTGCGTGCGTGTGTGTGTGTGTATATTTATATGTGTGTGTGTATGTTTATATGTGTATGTGTGTGTGTGTGTGTGTGGGTGTGTGTATTTGTAGTGCTGGTGGTGTGGTGTGTGCGTGTGTGGGTGTGTTTGTGCGTGCTGTGTTTGATTTTAGTGTATGTTTATGTGTATGTGCGTGTGTGCATGCACATACGTTAGTAGGTATATTACAGTATTACAGTGTAGCCCCTTTAGTATACACATATCTAGAGCAGGTCTGCCACTCAAAGCAGACTCGGTGGTATTTCCAAACGCAGCGGGATGCCAGGTTGTGATGAGGCTGTGTATGCAGGGGCTGTGGCGACTTCCCGCTCAGCAGCGCTGTGAAAGCTGGCGGAGCTGTGGCCCCGCCCCTCCCAGTGAGGCCGCGCAGGATCGATGGTAATGAGCGGCGGGCCGCCGTGGCACGTCGGCACGCCGATAGATCAGCCGGGTGAAAAACAGATCAGCGTATGAGCGCTCCTCCCGACACCGGTTCAGCTCAGTGAGCTCCGAGCCGCCGAGCGTCGCCGTCACGCCGCCACGAGCTCCAGAAGCTTCCGCCCGCACCCGCGGGTCCCAGCGCCGCACGCCAGCTCTGAGGCGCCATACAGCCGCGCGTCATCTTTTTTTTTTTAGTTTTTTCTTTTTGGTTTTTGACCGGAGAACTTTTGAGAAAGCTCGACTAAGAGCCACCCAATCTCGTCCCACCCACCCCTTCAGACACTTTTATTAGCTCCCCCCCCCGGGCTGTGGGGAAGGGGCGCACGCGAGGCCTGCGCTGTTTCGGTTCGTCTCCGCCAGGCTGACGGATCGGTCCTGTCTTCTTTTTTCCCGGGACGTTGGAAGTGCAGTTTGGGGTTTGGTGGGGAGGAGAGAGAGGACGCGGTACCCGTGTCCCAGTCCTGGTTGAGCGCGGGGGGCGTCCCGTGTGGTCGGAGCCGGCGCCTGGGGGGGCGTGCTGACGGGCGGTTGGTGAGCGAGCGCGGGACGGGGCGAGGGCTCTGGCGCGGCGAAGGTGCGGAACCCTGGACGATCCGGGCTCTGGCGCGGAGCGTGCGGGCGAGATGACGGGGAAGGTGAACGGCGAAGAGCCCCGCTCTGATGGGGCGGGGCGGGGTGGGGGGGGCGAGGGGGACCGGGAGGACGGGCGGGACGGGGGGCACCGGGAGGGCGAGGGGGACCGGGGAGACCAGGGGAGAGAGGAAGGCCATCCGCTGGGGGTCTTCAGCGTGGACGGGTTCGAGGAACTCGAGGAGTTCGTTTTGGATTTTGAAGACTACGATCTCTTGGAATCTATCCACTCACACCTGGGATCCAGTCCTGAACACGGCCGTAAGTTTGCGCGCACGTCTTTGTGAGTGTGTGTGTGTATGTGTGAGTGCGTGCGTTTGTATGTGTGTGTGAGTGTGTGTGTGTGTGAGTGCATGCGTTTGTGTGTGTGTGTGTGTGAGTGTGTGTGTGTGTGTGTGTTTGTGTGTGTGTGTGTGTCTAAGTGTGTGTGAGTGTGTGCGTGTGTGCATGTGTAGGTCAAAGCCATAGTAACTTATGTAAATTACCCATAATGCACCTGCATCCAGCCAGATTCACTGGGTCTCGTGTACTCTGTGCCCTCTTTCACTGTACTTTGAATCCTTGGTTTCCATGGACACTGGCGACCAGTCAGTCAGCCAGCTTTCAGCTTTGACTCCGCGGTCTGTCAGCGGTGTGATGTGCTTAAGAGAGACGGGCTGCTTTCATGACCAGGGCCTACAGCGCGTTTGTATTGCAGTCTACTGTAGTGAAGTGGTGGAACCCGAGCCCAAACGCAGCGGTGGAACCCGAGCCCAAACGCAGTGCTGGAACCCGAGCCCAAACGCAGTGGTGGAACCCCAGCCCAAACGCAGCGGTGGAACCCGAGCCCAAACGCAATGGGGTGGAACCCGAGCCCAACAGCGGTGGGAACCCGAGCCCAACGGACCGGGGCAACCCACGAGCCCAAACGCAGCGGTGGAAACCCGAAACCCCAAACGCAGCGGTGGAACCCAGCCAAACGCAGCGGTGGACCCAAGCCCAAACGCAGCTGCCCAAGCCCAACGCAGCGGTGGAACACCCAGTCCCAAAACGCAGTGCTGGAACCAAGCAGTCAACAGACGCGCAGTGGTGGAACCCCAGCCCAAACGCAGCGGTGGAACCCGAGCCCAAACGCATGGGGGAACCCGAGCCCAAACGCAGTGGAGGAACCCGAGCCCAAACGCAGTGGTGGAACCCGAGCCCAAACACAGTGCTGGAACCCGAGCCCAAACGCAGTGACATTTCTCTCTTTGTCTGAGCGAGGCCTTCATTCCGAGAGGGGAAAAAACGCAGCGGCTTCATGCGCAGATCAGGCGATCGATCGGTGACACGTTTGGAAGCGGTCCGCTCCATCGACCGCGCGGCGATACGCAATAACTAATTAATGTCGGGCCTATTCCTGGCCCTGCCCGCGTGGCGATCGAAGAGGGTTCTCAGTGCCCCGGGTGAAACGGTGCTCCCCTTCCACGCGGCTAACGATTCGGAGGCCCTCGTCCCCTCCCCGGGCCGTTCCCTGCGTGGGCGGGGGGGGGCCCGGGGGGGGGGCCCGTCCGAGCGTGAAGGAATCCCATCGACGAACCGAGCGTTTCCCGCCCCCAACGTCGTTTCGGGCCGCTCCCTAATTAGCTGGAGGTTAAGGGATGGGCGGGTTCGGTCCGTCCCGCGGATCGAGGCGTCATGGAAACATCTGCCCTCGCGCTTGCCCGGGTTCGAGTCGCGGCGGATAATTGGGTCCTTGAGCTGTTTCGTGTTTCCTGGTCTAGATGGCGCTAATCACCGGTTTTCCCAGGAGCCCTGACCCGGTCCCTTCCCTAATTTGCCGAGAGGCCCAGGCTTCTCTGATTGGGGCTGCCTGACCTTTTTTCCCTTCCCCTCCCAGAGGGATTCTGAGCTGGGACAAAGGTGACTGCTGGTCTCTCCGCGTCCAATGTTTGCCTTCCCTGCGTTGGCCATTTTAAATAAGAGCGGTTCGTTTTTACTTAATGGGGTGTTTTATGTCGAATAGGTCGACTTTCAGCCGTTCCCAGTTCCTAATCTCAGCGAAGGCCCTCGTGATTGGTGCGTACGTCTAACACTTGGTTAGTTCTCTTTCCTGAACAACCGACTCTCCGTTTTTAAAAGGATTCTCGTACGTTTGAGGCAGATTGTCGACCTCAAGCGCTGAGCGTGATCTTAAACTCCAGCTGATTTGGTGCTCTCTAGGGCGTAGCAATGTCTGGGCTGTGCCAACCCCCCACCCCCACCGACACCCCCCCCCCCCCCCCCCCCCCTTCCCTGGCGATAAACGCGGACCTTTTCAGGGGAACAATGACTAATCCCAGCACAAATTTCACCGCGAGGCGCGATAAAAAAAAAGAGAAAAAGGGAAAGAAGAAACAGGACGGAGCTGGCGAGGAGCTGCAGAGAGAAGGTTCTAGGCTGTGTTTGGGGCCTCCTCCCGCTGCCACGGCGATCGTGCGGAATGGCCAGGGGGACACGGGGGGACTGGCGATGGGGCGTCCCGGTGTCGGGGTCGCCCCTGGGGACCCAGGGAAGCACCCCTTTAATTCAGTCACCTGTGCATCTGTGGCCTGTGAATATGACATTATAGCTCATATAAGTCCTGTCACCTTCACCATCCTAACCCGCAGCTTAAGTCCCTACACTCTGTTCCGATCTCGTGCTTTTTTTATAATGGATACTTAAATAGATGCTTATAAATATTAAGAAACTGAAATGTATTTATTTGTTTAATCGTTATTTGATGTAGCGCTTGTTATTTACTTTGACGTGATTGCACTGTGGTGCTGAAGCGAGCAACCTGTCGACCTCTAACCTCGACGCTGTCCCGCTATTTGAACGACGCCCCGTGTTTTCGGACAGGTCACCGGTTTGAGGACAACCCTGGGGTGAGGCGGCACTTGGTGAAGAAGTCGTCCCGCAACCAGGTAACCCGGACTAGCAACAGCTCGCCGCCTACCTCTAGCATAAAGAAGAGGACCAAATCAGACAAGAAAGTCCACGAGGTGAGACCCATCCCCAGCAGCCCGCTCGGTGGCTCGGCCCGGGCCGCACAGCCGTTCGGAGTAGAGCAGCAACCCCCCCACACACGCAGAATCGCGCTTTTTTCGCACTGAAACTCGAACCCTGCGCCTTCTGGCTAGCGCGCTTAGCTTCCGCCGCGGGTGAGCTCTGGAGCGCAGCGCCGGCCGCTGTTGACAGGGGCTCGGGAGCCGGTCGGCCCGCAGCGGAAACCTGAGACCCGGCCCTCCGGCTGCTCCGACACCGAGGCCAGTCTCGGAAACGTTCTCGGAAATTCGTTATTAGGAATTAACCCCTTGAGACGCGCCGTCTCGTTTCCAGGGGGGTTCCTCAACGACAGTAACACAACGTAAGCGCGAATTAGACGAAACGTTTAACAAAAAAGACAAAAAATAACAACAAGATAATTAAACGATACCAAATGTGACAAAAAGACAAACAAACAAACAAACAAACAAACACTGCATCTGCTGATAAAAAGCCGTCTGGTCGAAACCACAGAGGCCGTCTCAGTCCGCTGATGTTCTCTAGTTTGGGTTCGACCCACTGACTCCAGCAAACAGGAGGAATCTCGCTTGTTGATTAATCAGATAAACCTTTCAGTTCTTCCCTGGAGAGGCCTGTTTTTTTTTCTACCTCGGTAGTTTGCTTCTTTGTTATGCCACCGTTAGACTAAACGGGCGGTTTCTCCGCGTGAGGGACCTGGGCTTATTTATCATTCGCGCGATGGATTAAGGAGAATGAGAAGTAAATTAGCGCTGTGTGAATTGAGCTTCCGCGCTCTCTCCCGTGTCGTTGAGCCTAATTTAAGCGGAGAGCCGGACTGGCACCCTTTTCAGCTGGATAAGAGAGCCCAGGTTCTTCTCTCCTCCCCGGGGTGAAGCGCAGGAGCGTCGCGGAAGCCAGGTTTTGCGCGGGTCCCCCTGCCGAACCTCTCTAAACCCCCTGCGCCGTTCTTCCCCCCCCTCCCCCTTGACCGGGCCCCGCACGGCCGACCGGGCCCCAGGTCTTCGTGGAGCTCAACGAGCTGATCGTGGACAAGAACCAAGACATGCGCTGGAAGGAGACGGCGCGCTGGATCAAGTTCGAGGAGGACGTGGAGGAGGAGACGGACCGCTGGGGCAAGCCGCACGTGGCCTCCCTGTCCTTCCGGAGCCTGCTGGAGCTCCGCAGGACCATCACGCACGGTGAGGACCCCCGCAAGCCCGCCCCCCCCCCCCCCCCGCCGACCCACCCCGCCCTGGCCTCCCCTCCCAAACCTGCCACCACCGGACACACCCCGCCCTGGGGTCCTCCCCCTCCCCAAACCTGGCCTCATCAGACTCACCCCACCCTGGTGTCTCCCCTACCCAAACCTGCCCACCCACTGGACCCACCCAGCCCCGGGGTCTCCCTTCCCCAAACCTGCCCCCCACCGGACCCACCCCCCTGGGGTCTCCCCTCCCCAAACCTGCCCCCACGGACCCACCCCGCCCGGGGTCTCCCTCCCCAAACCTGCCCCCGCCGGACCCACCCCCCCTGGGGTCCCCTCCCCAAACCTGCCCCCACCGACCCACCCCACCCTAGGGGTCTCCCCTCCCCAAAGCTGGCCTCACTGGACACACCCACCTGGGCCTCCTCCCCAAACCTGGCCTGCCAGACCCACCCCATCCTGGGGCCTCCCTCCCCAAACCTGGCCTCACCAGACCCACCCCACCCTGGGTCTCCGTCCCAACCTGCCCCCAGGACCACCCCGGGGCCTCCCCTCCCCAAAACCGGCCTTGGTGGCCATTATCTTCTTCCAGTAAAAAGCACCAATGGGAAAAAAACATCGCTCAAATGCTACAGTAAGCTGTATTAGGTGGATTCAACTCACACAATTGATTTTTTTGTGATACAGAGATAATCTAAAAATCTCAACCCTGTCTTTATACATCACTAATACGGTATTGTCTGAATCCATGTCCTCATAAACATAATTGGCTGTGTGAGGCCATGCTGTAATCATATGCATTAATCCCTAAAACATACACTCTATCAGAAAATTATATCCTTTCCTTTGCGCCTGGGAATTTGGAATTTTCATATTTTGGCCTATGGGTCATTGCTGAGATTGCTGGGAACTGTAGGCACGCCTGGCCTTTCGGAATGCTTCGCTCAAGGAGAGGGATTTCGGCTGTCGTATACATACGCCGTCACAAGAACGCGTGCTATTGATCCACGTCCAAGCAAAAACTCCAGTTGAGTGGCCAAACATTTAAAATCGAACACCTCCAAACTGAACAGCAGTTTCTGTGGCTGTTATATGACAGTAAAATCAATAAACCTCACTGTTAACATTTTACATTCTAGGCATTTAGCAAACATCGTTATCCACAGACCACAGAGACTGGACATGGCTCATGTTCTTTGCAGACAATCCATTCGTACAGCTGGAAATTTACTGAAGCGTTTTGAGTTAAGTATCTTGCTTGAGGGTATGGCTACAGTGCCTGCTGGCTTGGTTCAGCTCTGATAGTGTAAATCACTGATTGGCTGGAGTTGACACACTTGTTTCAAAGCTGGCTTCTGATTGAATGGAAAGCACAAAACAGGACTGGAGACGCAGCGCCACCTCCAGGATTGGATTTAAACCTGCAGGCACTGTGGCCCTCCAGGACTGGTGTTAAATGTGCAGACACTGAGGCCCTTCAGGACTGGAGTTAAACCTGCAGGCACTGTGGCCCTCCAGGACTGGTGTTAAACCCGCAGACACTGCAGCCCTCCAGGACTGGAGTTAAATCTGCAGACACTGCAGCCCTCCAGGACTGGAGTTAAACCTGCAGATACTGCAGCTCTCCAGGACTGGAGTTAAACCTGCAGACACTGTGGCCCTCCAGGACTGGAGTTAAACCTGCAGACACTGCGGCCCTCCAAAACTGGAGTTAAACCTGCAGACACTGCAGCCCTCCAGGACTGGAGTTAAACCCGCAGACACTGCAGCCCTCCAGGACTGGAGTTATACCTGCAGGCACTGCAGCCCTTCAGTTCTGGGGTTAAACCAGCACACACTGCTGCCCTCTAGGACTGCAGATTAAGACCTCTGACCAATATGAATTTACAGAATACACATGCCCCCCCCACAGGTGCAGTGCTGCTGGATCTGGACCAGACCACGCTGCCTGGCATTGCTCACCTGGTGGTGGAGACCATGATCATCTCTGACCAGATTAAGGCACAGGACAGAGCCAACGTCCTCAGAGCCTTGCTACTCAAACACAGGTCAGAGCCCCGCTACTCAAACACAGGCCATAGCCCTACTACTCAAACACAGGCCATAGCCCTGCTACTCAAACACAGGCCAGAGCCCTGCTACTCAAACACAGGCCAGAGCCCCGCTACTCAAACACAGGCTATAGCCCCGCTACTCAAACACAGGTCAGAGCCCTGCTACTCAAACACAGGTCAGAGCCCTGCTACTCAAACATAGGCCAGAGCCCTACTACTCAAACACAGGCCAGAGACCTGCTACTCAAACACAGGTCAGAGTCCTGCTACTCAAACACAGGTCAGAGCCCTGCTACTCAAACACAGGCCATAGCCCTGCTACTCAAACACAGGTCAGAACCCCGCTACTCAAACACAGGCCAGAGCCCTGCTACTCAAGCACAGGCCAGAGCCCTGCTACTCAAACACAGGCCAGAGACCTGCTACTCAAACACAGGTCAGAGCCCTGCTACTCAAACATAGGCCAGAGCCCTGCTACTCAAACACAGGTCAGAGCCCTGCTACTAAAACACAGGTCAGAGCCCTGCTACTCAAACATAGGCCAGAGCCCTGCTATTCATACACAGGTCAGAGCCCCGCTACTCAAACACAGGTCAGAGCCCCGCTACTCAAACACAGGCCAGAGCCCCCCTACTCAAACACAGGCCAGAGCCCCGCTACTCAAACACAGGCCAGAGCCCTGCTACTCAAACACAGGCCAGAGCCCCGCTACTCAAACACAGGCCAGAGCCCTGCTACTCAAACACAGGCCAGAGCCCTGCTACTCAAACACAGGCCATAGCCCTGCTACTCAAACACAGGTCAGAGCCCTGCTACTCAAACACAGGCCAGAGCCCTGCTACTCAAGCACAGGCCAGAGCCCTGCTACTCAAACACAGGCCAGAGCCCTGCTACTCAAACACAGGCCAGAGCCCTGCTACTCAAACACAGGCCAGAGCCCTGCTACTCAAACACAGGCCAGAGCCCTGCTACTCAAACACAGGCCATAGCCCTGCTACTCAAACACAGGCCAGAGCCCTGCTACTCAAACACAGGCCAGAGCCCTGCTACTCATGCACAGGCCAGAGCCCTGCTACTCAAACACAGGCCAGAGCCCGCTACTCAAACACAGGCCAGAGCCCTGCTACTCAAACACAGGCCATAGCCCTGCTACTCATACACAGGCCAGAGCCCTGCTACTCATACACAGGCCAGAGCCCTGCTACTCATACACAGGCCAGAGCCCTGCTACTCAAACACAGGTCAGAGACCTGCTACTCATACACAGGCCAGAGCCCTGCTACTCAAACACAGGCCGTAGCCCTGCTACTCAAACACAGGCCAGAGCCCTGCTACTCAAACACGGACCATTGCCTTGCTACTCAAACACAGGCCGGAGCCCTGCTACTCAAACACAGGTCAGAGACCTGCTACTCATACACAGGCCAGAGCCCTGCTACTCAAACACAGGCCGGAGCCCTGCTACTCAAACACAGGCCAGAGCCCTGCTACTCAAACACAGGCCAGAGCCCTGCTACTCATACACAGGCCAGAGCCCTGCTACTCAAACACAGGCCAGAGCCCTGCTACTCATACACAGGTCAGTGTGGAGCTACTGCGAGAGCTTGCACCGTCTCATACACACACAGAACCACACACTCTCTCATACACACACACAGAATCACAGTCACACACACACACACAGAATCACAGTCACACACACACACACACACTCTCACACACAGAAACACACACACTCTCTCACACACACACACACACACCCACAACCTACACGCACACACACACACACACACTCACACACACATATGCGACATAAGGGGCGACATAGCTCAGGAGGTAAGACCGGTAAGGCAGTCGGAGGGTTGCCGGTTCAAACCCCGCCCTGGGCATGTCGAAGTGTCCTTGAGCAAGACACCTAACCCCTAACCCCTAACTGCTCTGGCGAATGAGAGGCATCAATTGTAAAGCGCTTTGGATAAAAGCGCTATATAAATTCAGTCCATTTACCACTCTCTCTCATACACCCATCACAAACACTGCTAGTACTCACATCACCGGTGTGCCAGTCCTGAAGTCAATTACATTTCCTCCATTAAATTTCAAAACTTTTCCTTCATTTTGAACCCAGTTCTCTGCAGGCGCTGGTCCAGTCGGACCCCCGGGAGCGGTCCGTACTGTAAGAATGGTATCCTACCTTAGCACTAACTCTCACACTTAGTCTTGCATGCCCACTGCTTCAGAGCGGTGGTGATGTATTAACACTGCTGGAATGAAATCCACAATTGGTGCTTTGCTCATTAGCATGAAAGCACAAGTAATGTTTAGAATAATAACATACCTTGAAATAGGCTTGAAATAAAGTGTCGCTAGCACTTTTACAATGACGTTTATTTAAAACCGCTCTGGTGCATCTTGGGCTTTTGCACACTAATGTGCACTTGGTCTTAAAGCTTGGTGTGGGGTGTTTTCTTTTTCTTTACTGTGCATGGTGTGCTATTTGGAGTGGCTGGTGCAGGCTGCATCTGGGAACCGATCGCACGAGCTAGCGAGTCTGACCCTGTCTGCGCTCAAACGGCTCGACTGCGCAGTGAGGTCACTCGGCTGCCGGCCGGAGCGCTGAACGCAGCCTGGCTCTCGCTTGCCTTTGGCCCTCCATTCGTGAGAAAGATTGAGTGTATAATTTAGGTGGAAATATATTTATATTGTGCTTTCAGGTTTGTATGTGCACACTGCTAGTATCCCCCCCACTTGTGACAGAGTAATAATGGATAGCTGTGTATTCTTTTTAAGAGGGCATCTAATTTTCTGACCCAAAAATACTGAACATCTTATTTATACATTTATTTTTTAAAGACTGTGGGCCCCTGGAAGACATAGCTGTAGAACCCAGGGGACCTCACTTTGATACAGAACCCCACTGTATGGGGACCTCACTTTATATAGAACCCCACTGTATGGGGACCTCACTTTATACAGAACTCCACTGTATGGTGACCTCACTTTATATAGTACCTGCTGTATGGGGACCTCACTTTATATAGAACCCTACTGTGTGGGGACCTCACTTTATATAGAACCCTACTGTATGGGGACCTCACTTTATACAGAACCTGCTGTATGGGGACCTCACTTTGATATAGAACCCTACTGTGTGGGGACCTCACTTTATATAGAACCTGCTGTATGGGGACCTCACTTTATATAGAACCCTACTGTGTGGGGACCTCACTTTATATAGAACTCTACTGTGTGGGGACCTCACTTTATATAGAACCCTACTGTGTGGGGACCTCACTTTATATAGAACTCTACTGTGTGGGGACCTCACTTTATATAGAACTCTACTGTGTGGGGACCTCACTTTATATAGAACCCCACTGTGTGGGGACCTCACTTTGATATAGAACCCTACTGTGTGGGGACCTCACTTTATATAGAACCTGCTGTATGGGGACCTCACTTTATATAGAACCCTACTGTGTGGGGACCTCACTTTATATAGAACCCTACTGTATGGGGACCTCACTTTATACAGAACCTGCTGTATGGGGACCTCACTTTGATATAGAACCTGCTGTATGGGGACCTCACTTTGATACAGAACCTGCTGTATGGGGACCTCACTTTATATAGAACCCTACTGTGTGGGGACCTCACTTTATATAGAACCCTACTGTGTGGGGACCTCACTTTATATAGAACCCCACTGTGTGGGGACCTCACTTTGATATAGAACCCTACTGTGTGGGGACCTCACTTTATACAGAACCTGCTGTATGGGGACCTCACTTTATATAGAACCTGCTGTATGGGGACCTCACTTTGATACAGAACCTGCTGTGTGGGGACCTCACTTTATATAGAACCCTACTGTGTGGGGACCTCACTTTATATAGAACCCCACTGTGTGGGGACCTCACTTTATATAGAACCCCACTGTGTGGGGACCTCACTTTATACAGAACCTGCTGTATGGGGACCTCACTTTGATATAGAACCCTACTGTGTGGGGACCTCACTTTATACAGAACCTGCTGTATGGGGACCTCACTTTATATAGAACCCTACTGTGTGGGGACCTCACTTTATATAGAACCTCCTGTATGGGGACCTCACTTTATATAGAACCCTACTGTGTGGGGACCTCACTTTATATAGAACCTGCTGTATGGGGACCTCACTTTATATAGAACCCTACTGTGTGGGGACCTCACTTTATATAGAACCCTACTGTGTGGGGACCTCACTTTATATAGAACCTGCTGTGTGGGGACCTCACTTTATACAGAACCCTACTGTGTGGGGACCTCACTTTATATAGAACCCTACTGTGTGGGGACCTCACTTTATATAGAACCTGCTGTGTGGGGACCTCACTTTATACAGAACCCGCTGTGTGGGGACCTCACTTTATACAGAACCTGCTGTATGGGGACCTCACTTTATATAGAACCCTACTGTGTGGGGACCTCACTTTATATAGAACCCCACTGTATGGGGACCTCACTTTATATAGAACCCTACTGTGTGGGGACCTCACTTTATACAGAACCTGCTGTGTGGGGACCTCACTTTATATAGAACCTGCTGTATGGGGACCTCACTTTATACAGAACCTGCTGTATGGGGACCTCACTTTGATACAGAACCTGCTGTATGGGGACCTCAATTTGATACAGAACCTGCTGTATGGGGACCTCACTTTATATAGAACCCTACTGTGTGGGGACCTCACTTTATATAGAACCCTACTGTATGGGGACCTCACTTTATACAGAACCTGCTGTATGGGGACCTCACTTTGATATAGAACCCTACTGTGTGGGGACCTCACTTTATATAGAACCTGCTGTATGGGGACCTCACTTTATATAGAACCCTACTGTGTGGGGACCTCACTTTATATAGAACCCTACTGTATGGGGACCTCACTTTATACAGAACCTGCTGTATGGGGACCTCACTTTGATATAGAACCTGCTGTATGGGGACCTCACTTTGATACAGAACCTGCTGTATGGGGACCTCACTTTATATAGAACCCTACTGTGTGGGGACCTCACTTTATATAGAACCCTACTGTGTGGGGACCTCACTTTATATAGAACCCCACTGTGTGGGGACCTCACTTTGATATAGAACCCTACTGTGTGGGGACCTCACTTTATACAGAACCTGCTGTATGGGGACCTCACTTTATATAGAACCCTACTGTGTGGGGACCTCACTTTATATAGAACCCTACTGTGTGGGGACCTCACTTTATATAGAACCCCACTGTGTGGGGACCTCACTTTATATAGAACCCCACTGTGTGGGGACCTCACTTTATACAGAACCTGCTGTATGGGGACCTCACTTTGATATAGAACCCTACTGTGTGGGGACCTCACTTTATACAGAACCTGCTGTATGGGGACCTCACTTTATATAGAACCCTACTGTGTGGGGACCTCACTTTATATAGAACCTCCTGTATGGGGACCTCACTTTATATAGAACCCTACTGTGTGGGGACCTCACTTTATACAGAACCTGCTGTATGGGGACCTCACTTTGATACAGAACCTGCTGTGTGGGGACCTCACTTTATATAGAACCCTACTGTGTGGGGACCTCACTTTATATAGAACCCTACTGTATGGGGACCTCACTTTATATAGAACCTCCTGTATGGGGACCTCACTTTGATATAGAACCCTACTGTGTGGGGACCTCACTTTATACAGAACCTGCTGTATGGGGACCTCACTTTGATACAGAACCTGCTGTGTGGGGACCTCACTTTATATAGAACCCTACTGTGTGGGGACCTCACTTTATATAGAACCCTACTGTGTGGGGACCTCACTTTATATAGAACCTCCTGTATGGGGACCTCACTTTGATATAGAACCCTACTGTATGGGGACCTCACTTTATATAGAACCCTACTGTGTGGGGACCTCACTTTATATAGAACCCTACTGTGTGGGGACCTCACTTTATATAGAACTCTACTGTGTGGGGACCTCACTTTATATAGAACCTGCTGTGTGGGGACCTCACTTTATACAGAACCCGCTGTGTGGGGACCTCACTTTATACAGAACCTGCTGTATGGGGACCTCACTTTATATAGAACCCCACTGTGTGGGGACCTCACTTTATACAGAACCTCCTGTATGGGGACCTCACTTTATACAGAACCTGCTGTGTGGGGACCTCACCTTTTTTGTGTTTTTACCGAAAAACACTGCTTCTGCTCTACACAAAATCTCACCTTTTTTTCTATGAAACATGCAGCCCAATCTCTCCCTGAATCCACAATATAGATTTACATTACATTAGCAGACACACTTTTCATATACAACATACACAGGTTAAAATTTTAAGCGTACTGTCCAGCTGTCCCATGATGTCCATTTTTACTGAAACAGTTCAGGTCAATTTCTTTGCTGAATGGTATTGGCTTTTGTGCCTTGATTAGTAGAATCAGGTGTGCTACTGCTTGGTTGAAACAAAAGCTGGCACCCACACTGGCCCTTTCTGGATAAGACTGGGGACCCCAGCTCTAAAACATGAAAGCACCAGCATACACAGGGGCCACAAGGACCGAGTCTGAGAACCACTGCTCTAAATTGCCCATTGGTATGAGCGTGTGAGTGAATGACGTGTGTGCCCAGTGCTAGATTGGCGGCCTGTCCGTGGTGTATTCCTGCCTCTTGCCCAATGCATGCTGGGATAGGCTAGGCTCTAGCACCCCCTGCAACCCTGCCTAGGATAAGCGGGTAGAGATAATGGATGGATGATGCAATCTTTTATAACTGTCTTTCCTTCATTACAAGGATATATGTGTTTGTGCTGTGTTTCATCCGTACTTAATTTACACATGCAAAGGTGTGCAGTTACAAGTTTCATGCTAATACTTGGTTGGCCGCATTGACAATTCCTTGGTTGTTTAGCACAGTGGGATTGTTGTTAATACTCAGGAGCTGTGAGTTAGACTGATACCGCCAACCCTGAAGGTTGGACGGCTGGTGAACCGCTCTGTCCCTTTTCCGCAGCCACCCCAACGATGAAAAGGAAGGCTTCTTCCCCCGCAACCATTCGGTCAGCAGCATGGGCAGCTTCCATCGCAACCACAACCACCTGCCCAACACCTCCCTGCCGCTGGTGTCCGAGGACCGCACGGAACCTCACACGACCAAACCTCAGGACCATGAGAAAGAGGTGTTTGTGAGCTTGTTTGTGAGTTGGCTGCCAATTGTGCTGGTGTATGTGCTCCACCAAATCTCCCTTCGCTCTGGTGGGCGAGGGTTCCCGAAGGATTAGTGCGAAACGGCAAGAACCACCGAATGTCCGGCGGCCAGACACCTGCTCGGCTCACGGATCCGCTGTCAGTTTTGATCCCGGTCACATGATTGAGAATAACTCGGGGCTGGGCTACAGAGTGGTGGGCGTGGCAAAGGCTTGATCATGTGATCAGCGTCAGAGATCCTTGTATATCGTGGCAAACCATTTTCCGTGCGAGGCTTGCAGACGGTAAAGCGGTTGTGAACGTTTCGTTTTTACGTTTTTGCAATTGAAAAACAGAGAGCCTAATAAGAGGTGGGTCTAGGAAAGGCAAGGAATAAATGTTGATGTTTAAATTGACATTTAAAATGAGTCACATATTGTAGGTTCGACCGCACTCAGGGAGCCAGTGTTACTTCTGCCTTATTATTAGAAGCCTAATAGTGCGAATGTCACGTCAAAACAATAAAAATCAGTTGTTTACTGCATGAAGACCATGCGCAGCTGCACAATGCCCCCCTCCCGAATTCCCTCCAGTGCAGTCAGTCAGAAGCTCCTGGACTCTGGTAAAACACAATAACACCCAGTGTACATGAGCAGAACTGAGACAGAGAGCCTTAAGCACAATGATTTCTTTAAAATGACCGTTTCCTCCTCAATTTTCTCAGTGCTGAATATGTTTCTAAATAATTTCCCCTTGCCTTCATTGTGGACCTTCAGAAAAACAAAACCGGAACCTTGCTTTTATATCCAAATACGCTACACCCATCGCTAATTGGTGAACAGAACTAGAAAAATTTGTAGAAGTGTATAGTGTTGATATAGCAGTATAGCAGTAGGTGTTTATTTTTGTGTAACTGAAAGAAAAATGATGTTAATGATTGAAATGTATGCGTTCAGTACATGAAGGTTTTGACTAATAACCCTGCCTTTCCCCTGCCCACCTCTTATTAGTCTGTCTGCATTTTTTGTGTTTTGCAAGTGAAAAACGAAAAAAGGAATGTTCAAAACGACTTCGCCGCTTGCGAGAATCGAGCGGCAAACGGTTTGCCGTGATGTGGGCGGGTCGTCGGAGCTCAGCGCCAGCGTTTCCCACGTGACTTTGCGGTGTGGCTCCGGTGGCATTCTTGCGCTAATACGTGGGAAGTACGTGCCATTTGCCGGGCTGTGCTTGCCGTGCCTGGTGCCCCAGCAGTATTCTGGCGGCCCTGCGGAATCCGCGCTGCCATATGTGCCGAATTAGCTTGCAGGTGCTTCTCGTTAAAGCTTCTTGATGCATTAACTGTGAAACTTTTAATGTTCCCCGCGGCTGAAACATTTTGGCAAATCTAGAAAGGCTCGTAAAAGCGAGGAACTCCGTCATATTAAATTGATTTAAAGTGATTTACCATTTGGTAGCTAACTTACTCACCTGGTCCTGTACGTTTTTGCCTTTGCGACAATAGAAAGTCACTGTGACTCACAGGATTTGCGATATATCTCTCACGCATGTATGTAAATATATATCATTTGTTTCTCACACATGTTTAAGTGGATTTCAAAGCTGTTGTCATTGTGCACTGTATGCCAGAGCCGCTCTGCTTTAGCCGCGCATGTTTAAGCTAATATTTTACTGCCGTTTATTTTTTTTTTCTGTTAATGAAAGAAAGCGCTTCACCCTCTTCCTGCGGAAGGGCACCCCGCCGTCAGGTCCATGAAACTCCTGGCAAAGATCCCCAAGGACGCGGAGGCCACTGTGGTCTTAGTGGGTAAGCAGAAATGAGCCTCCGCGCTACCCAGAATGCACTGCGGGTGGGTGGGTTACACTGCGCAGGTTACACTGATCCGACACTGATCTGGCATTTTCTGCGGAGGGAGACCCATAATGCTTTGGGCACTACCGCAGCTTTGAGCTGAGGTAAAGTCGGCTTTGACTATTGCCCTCTGGACTATTGAAGCGCTCGTCAGGTCCTCTGTCATTGATTGGATGGAGCAAACGCAAGCACACGCCCTCCAGTCTGGTGCTTGTATGACACTGCAGTTCACACGTTTGGCTTGCCCAGGCCCAATTGTACATTGCCGTGCTGGCCGTAGTCGGCACTAATATGGTCCAAATTTAATACCAGACTGTGGGGTCCATCCATGCATTACAACAGTGCCTTAACAGGATGAGCCACCCAGCAACCCCAATGATATCAGTATTTATATTACACTGCTAATATACCATACAGTGAATGGATATGAATATGCAAAAGTACTTTACTTTGTGACCCTAAGCCTGATTAAATGAATGTTGTTCTGTATTGATCGTGAATAAAAATGTATTCTGTGATATCTGTCATTTGCCGACAAAGAAGGAAACAGCATATAAAAGCACTCGTATTTCTTATTTTCATTGTATTAAAATCACGCATGAAAGTGAGTCTCTGAACATTGGTATTAGAACATTTGTCTGTGCCTAACATTTGTCTGTGCCTTAACTGGGTACAAAAGAATGACAACAAATGAACTTTTGTCCACCTGGAATATTTTAATGTAATGCAATGATTTTGGATTTTCTAATCATTGGTCATTTGGAAGAAAACACTTTTGCTAGCGTTACTGTGGCCTATACATAAAGTAGAGTTTCCCAAAGCTTAATATAAGAAGGTGCCAGTCAGTGCTCCATCCTGGTCGTATTGTGGCTGATCTGGGTTCGGTCGGCAGGGTGCGTGGAGTTCCTGGAGCAGCCCGCGATGGCCTTCGTCCGGCTGAACGAGGCGGTCCTTCTGGAGTCCGTCCTGGAGGTGCCGGTGCCGGTCCGGTTCCTCTTCGTGCTCCTCGGACCGAGCCAGGCCAACATGGACTACCACGAGATCGGCCGATCGATCTCCACCCTCATGTCTGACAAGGTACTGACCCTTCCCTTTATCACTATTCACAATGGAGAGAGAGAGAGAGAGCGCAGAGAGAGAGAGAGAGAGAGAGAGACAGAGGCAGAAAGAGAGAGAGATTGTTGGTTTTCTTTGGAAAAAGTATCCAAGTTTTGTAGGGCTTGTAATGTAGACTCACCGTGCCCCAGACGTCATGATATTACAGACACTTGGCCTTTCCAATCACGTATTAATGAAAAACTGAAAGCTCATGGATACAATATAAAATATACATCTGTTTCATCCTCATTTCCTCCATTTCCATTCGGATCAATCACAAATCATCCACGCTTGTCATCTGAGAGAAACCAGAGCAAGTTTCCAACGTGCGTCCACGCCGATTGGAGTGGGGGGAGGGCGGGTGCGGGGAGGTTTTTTGACGGATCGCTCAGGGGTGGGGAGAGCTCGTGGAGGCGGAGTGAGTATGTGCCAGGCGGGGGTATAGGGTTAGGGAAATCTCTGAAGACCCGACATGAAAGCTGAAAAAGTTAAAAAAGCCTGGACGTGTCTGAATGGAAACGGCCAGAATCAGTTTCCTGTAATGAGTGTCCGTAACACAGCGGGGCTCATTCACAAAACTCTTCTTAAATTATTCTTACTTTTGCTCTTAAAAATGTTCCTATGCAAAAACAATATGAGATTCATGACACGTGCAGAACTTTGTAAATGATATGAATACATAACGTTGTACATTTTATGCGAAATCCTGTTCATGTGATTTGTATAAGGAAATGGCCATGAACAAATACAGATAAGAAAAAATAATGAATGCCGAAATGTTCTTCGCAACGTTCTTACACGTGCTTTACTGTCAAATGTGATCGTACACGTTTCTTGAATGAGGCCCAATGAGTCTACTTTAGTTTTTCCATTATGTTCGTCTAACTTTATCTGCCTTTTTAAACGTCACTTAATCTCTAGAGAAGTTGGCATGGCAATTTCAAATTTTTTAAATATTTATTTGCCTATTCCCTGAAATCAGAACTTCCATGAGGTGGCCTACTTCGCCGACGACCGGCAGGACCTCCTCAACGGCATCAACGAGTTCCTGGACTGCAGCATCGTGATCCCGCCCTCAGACGTGGAGGGGAAGGACCTGCTGAAGACTGTGGCCTCCTTCCAGAAGCAGATGCTGAGGAAGAGGAAGGAGCGAGAGAACAAGAAGGGCGTGAGCGCGACGCCCGGAGCCGAGACCGAGTCCAAGGGTGAGCTTCCTGTCCATACAGAGATTCCTGTCCGTACCAAGCTTCCTGTCTGTACCGGACTTCCTGTCCGTACCGGGCCTCCTGTTTGTACCGGGCTTCCTGTCCGTACCGGGCTTCCTGTTTGTACCGGACTTCCTGTCCGTACTGGGATTCCTGTCGTACCGGGCTTCCTGTTTGTACCGGACTTCCTGTCCGTGCCCGACTTCCTGTCCATACCGGGGCTTCCTGTCCGTACCGGGCTTCCTGTCCATACTGGGCTTCCTGTCCATGCCGGACTCCCGTCCATACGGTCCTGTCCGTACCGGGCTTCCTGTCTGTACCGGGCTTCCTGTCCGTACCGGGCTTCCTGTTTGTACCGGGCTTCCTGTCCGTACCAGGCTTCCTGTCCGTACCGAGTTCCTATCTGTACCGGGCTTACTGTTTGTACCGGGCTTCCTGTCCGTATCGGGGCTTCCTGTCCGTACCGGGCTTCCTGTCCGTACCGGGTTTCCTGTCTGTACTGGACTTCCTCAGCCAGAACCGGGCTCGTGTAGTGGAAATGCTATACCCAGTAGCATCAGGCAAAGTTTAACTTTTGGTAGGTCTGAATTACTATTAAAATACATATTACTATTACAAAGCTATTCAGTACTTTATGGCCATAAGTATTTTTTTGGTTACAGGTTCAGATGTAACTAGCGCACCCTGAGTGAATGGGCTAATGAAAGCGGTCGCTTATGTTCTCGCGCGTGTGCGCGTGTGTGGATGAAAAAACTCGTGTGGTGGTGGCTGTTCCGCAGAGGCGAGCCTGGATGAGCAGGAGGAGGAGGAGATGGAGGTGGACCCCCTGAGGCGGTCGGGGATCCCCTTCGGAGGCCTCATCCACGACATCCGCCGCCGGTATCCCCACTACGTGAGCGACATCAGAGACGCCATGGACATGCAGTGCATCGCCGCCGTCATCTTCATCTACTTCGCCGCTCTGTCGCCCACCATCACCTTCGGCGGGCTGCTGGGTGAGTGTGTGTGTGTGTGTGGTGTGTGGTGTGTGTGTGTGGAGTGGGGAGGGTTGTGTGTGTGTGGTGTGTGGGTGTTTGTGTGTGGTGTGTGTGCGTGTCTGTGAGTGTGTGTGTGTGTGTGTGTGCAGGTGTGTGTGTGTGTGCGTGTTTACGTGCAGGTGTGTGTGTGTGTGTGTGTGTGTGTGTGTTTATGTGCAGGTGTGTGCTACACGTGTGCTGGAATGTGAGTGGAATGTGTGTGTGTGGAGTGGGGGGGGGGTTGTGTGTGTGTGTGTGTGGGTGTTTGTGTGTGTGTGTGTGTGCGTGTCTGTGAGTGTGTGTGTGTGTGTGTGTGCAGGTGTGTGTGTGTGCGTGTTTACGTGCAGGTGTGTGTGTGTGTGTGTGTGTGTGTGTGTTTATGTGCAGGTGTGTGCTACACGTGTGCTGGAATGTGAGTCCCCCATACCGCTTTCATTGGAATGTTCTTTATGATCCTTGCAAAGGAACTTATAAAAAAAGCTGTTCATTATCCCCTCATAATGATTTACACAGAGCACAGTCTCATAATGAAGTTACACAGAGCACAGTCTCATAATGATTTACACTGGGCACAGTCTCATAATGATTTACACTGAGCACAGTCTCATAATGATTTACACAGAGCACAGTCTCATAATGATTTACACTGAGCACAGTCTCATAATGATTTACACTGAGCACAGTCTCATAATGAAGTTACACTGAGCACGGTCTCATAATGAAGTTACACTGAGCACAGTCTCATAATGATTTACACTGAGCACAGTCTCATAATGAAGTTACACTGAGCACAGTCTCGTAATGAAGTTACACTGAGCACAGTCTCATAATGATCTACACTGAGCAGTCTCATAATGATCTACACTGAGCACAGTCTCATAATGATTTACACAGAGCACAGTCTCATAATGATTTACACTGAGCACAGTCTCATAATGATTTACATTGAGCACAGTCTCACAATGAAGTTACACTGAGCACGGTCTCATAATGAAGTTACACTGAGCACAGTCTCATAATGATTTACACTGAGCACAGTCTCATAATGAAGATACACTGAGCACAGTCTCATAATGAAGTTACACTGAGCACAGTCTCATAATGATTTACACTGAGCACAGTCTCATAATGATTTACACTGGGCACAGTCTCATAATGATCTACACTGAGCACAGTCTCATAATGAAGTTACACTGAGCACAGTCTCATAATGATTTACACTGAGCAGTCTCATAATGAAGTTACACTGAGCACAGTCTCATAATGATCTACACTGAGCACAGTCTCATAATGATCTACACTGAGCACAGTCTCATAATGAAGTTACACTGAGCACAGTCTCATAATGATTTACACTGAGCACAGTCTCATAATGAAGTTACACTGAGCACAGTCTCATAATGATTTACACAGAGCACAGTCTCATAATGATTTACATTGAGCACAGTCTCATAATGATTTACACTGAGCACAGTCTCATAATGAAGTTACACTGAGCACAGTCTCATAATGAAGTTACACTGAGCACAGTCTCATAATGATTTACACTGAGCACAGTCTCATAATGAAGTTACACTGAGCACAGTCTCATAATGATTTACACAGAGCACAGTCTCATAATGAAGTTACACTGAGCACAGTCTCATAATGATTTACACTGGGCACAGTCTCATAATGATTTACACTGAGCACAGTCTCATAATGATTTACACTGAGCACAGTCTCATAATGATTTACACTGAGCACAGTCTCATAATGAAGTTACACTGAGCACAGTCTCGTAATGAAGTTACACTGAGCACAGTATCATAATGATTTACACTGAGCACAGTCTCATAATGAAGTTACACTGAGCACAGTCTCATAATGATTTACACTGAGCACAGTCTCATATTGATTTACACAGAGCACAGTCTCATAATGATTTACACTGAGCACAGTCTCATAATGATTTACACTGAGCACAGTCTCATAATGATTTACACTGATCACAGTCTCATAATGAAGTTACACAGAGCACAGTCTCATAATGATTTACACTGAGCACAGTCTCATAATGAAGTTACACAGAGTCTGCTTCCCGCTCTGCGCAGGCGAGAAGACGCAGGGCATGATGGGAGTTTCTGAGCTGATCATCTCCACCGCCACGCTGGGGGTGCTGTTCTCGCTGCTGGCGGGACAGCCGCTGCTCATTATCGGCTTCTCCGGACCCCTGCTGGTGTTCGAAGAGGCCTTCTACAAGGTACAGTCCACACGCCCTCTCCCCTACGAGGCCTTCTACAAGGTACAGGTACCTCCCCTATGAGGCCTTCTACAAGGTACAGTCCACACGCCCTCTCCCCTACGAGGCCTTCTACAAGGTACAGTCCACACGCCCTCTCCCCTACGAGGCCTTCTACAAGGTACAGTCCACACGCCCCCTCCCCTACGAGGCCTTCTACAAGGTACAGTCCACACACCCCCTCCCCTACGAGGCCTTCTACAAGGTACAGTCCAGACGCCCCCTCCCCTATGAGGCCTTCTACAAGGTACCATCCCCTTCCCCACCCCTCCCCTACGAGGCCTTCTACAAGGTACCGTCCCCTTCCCCACCCTCCCACCCCTCCCAGCCTAGGCCTTCTACAAGGTACCGCCCACACAGCCCCTCCCCCACCCCCACACTCCGCCCGCACCATTAATGCTCAGCTCGTCATCACCACGGCAACATCGCGCAACCCCGCCCACTCCTGGTTGATTTCGGTGAGGTCGAGGCGCCAATGTGACCGTGCTCTGACCGCGGCCCTGCCCGGCTGTCTCTCCTCTCCTGCCCCAGTTCTGCCAGGCCCAGGGGTTCGAGTACCTGACGGGCCGGGTGTGGATCGGCTTCTGGCTCTTCTTCATCGTCCTGGTGATCGTGGCGGCGGAGGGGAGCTTCTTGGTGCGCTACATCTCGCCCTTCACCCAGGAGATCTTCGCCTTCCTCATCTCCCTCATCTTCATCTACGAGACCTTCTCCAAGCTCATCAAGGTGAGCGGCCCGCCCGGGGCTTACGCTGCCGTCCTCTGCAGACGGTGACGGACGCGTGTGTGCCGTCACCGTTGCTAATGAATGCCGGGATCATGGATCAAGTGTAGAGTCTGTATTCTGTGCCAATCACTGTTTTATTCATCGCAATTTGGTCATAGGTTCATGGTTTAGTCCGTATATGTATGTGTTTATGCCTGTATGTGTGCAGGCGTGTGTGTATGTGTGTGCATGCGTGTGTGTGTCTTTGCGTGTGCGTACTTGTGTGCATATGTGGGAGTGTGTGTGTCTTTGTATAGGCTATGTGCAAGTGTTTGATCTAGACCATCATAAATGACCCACTAGAAATTGCATGGGCCTGCTACATTAACCAGGAAAAAATGAAGTAAAATGACACTGCATTGCATGTAACTTCACTTTACATTATAACTTATCAGATCACCAGCCATAGCACTAAAATATTGCAAGTTAGTCAATATAGCTAATGTTGTCTAATTAGCTGACGTTATGTATTTTTATCATAATTAATCAGTAAAGTTGTTCTTATGTACTGAATTAATGTAACTTTGCTAGTTTGCAAAGTGAGCTAGCTAGCTACCTAGCTAGCTTCACAGAAGCATAACACTATTGTCAGCAAGCTAGTTATATCAGTAATATCATTAGCTAGCTAGTGAGCTGGCTAAACTACCTAATTCCTTATCAACCCTGCTGAGAACTCCTGGCCAGTTGGGATTCTAAGCTGGTATAAGATGGTTTAAGCTGTGTTTTCAACGCTTCCAGCTGGTCATAACTGGTCTGTGGCTGGTCAAAGCCAGTCTCTCACTGGCCAAAGCTGCTTAAAGCTGGTTAAGCTGGTAGAGTAAGCTTGTGGTCAACTGATGGGTTAGCTGACTCTGTAGGCCAATCAGCCGGTGAACAGCTGGTCACCCGGCAAAACTAGTTGAAAACATCTTAAACTGGCTTAGGCTGGTTTGAGCTGGAATTTTCAGCAGGGAAAACTTAGCGAAGTTGTTGCAGCAAACTCAGTATTAAAAAAAGCAGTAACATTATTGTTAGCCAAGTAACATTCTCACCTTAGTCAGACTTGCAGTGATAGATGAAGTGGGCACTGAGTGTACATGGTTATATGTACATCAGCATGTGTGAGTATGTGTTTATGTTCCTGTGTGTGTTTGTGTGTTTGTGTGTGTGTGTGTGTGTGTTTGTGCATGTGTGTGTGTGTGTATGTGCTTATGTGCCTGTGTGCGTTAATGTGCCTGTGTGTGTGTGTGTGTCCATGGGTGTGTGTGTGTGTGTTTATGTTCCTATGTGTTTGTGTGTGTGTGTGTGTTTGTGCATGTGTGTTTGCGTGTGTGTGTGTGTGTGTGTGTATATGTGCTTATGTGCCTGTGTGTGTGTGTGCATGGCTGTGTGTGTGTGTGTGTATGTGTTTATGTGCCGGTGTGTGTGTGTGTGCATGGCTGTGTGTGTGTGTGTGTGTTTATGTGCCTGTGTGTGTGCGTGCATGTTTCCGTCTGTGTATGTGTGTGTGTGTATGTGTTTATGTGCCTCTGTGTGTTAATGTGCCTGTGTGTGTGTGTGTCCATGGGTGTGTGTGTGTGTATGTGTTTATGTGCCAGTGTGTGTGTGTGTGTGCATGGCTCTGTGTGTGTGTGTGTGTGTGTATGTGTCTATGTTCATGTGGATGTGTGTGTGTGTGTCTGTGTTTATGTAGCTGTGTATGTGGCTGTGTGTGTGGGTGTGTGTGTGTGTGTCCATGGGGTTTGCAGGTGCATATCTACATCCGGTTATGCCATATGTGGTGAGGTTGGGTTGTTAAAAGTGTCAAACTTGCTCTCCAGGTGTTCAGCGAGCACCCCCTGCTGAAGAGCTACCCCCCGCCCAGTACCCAGAACCTGTCGCAGGGGGAGGGCGCGCAGGACGGGCCCCTGCTGAACCAGCCCAACACCGCCCTGCTCTCCCTCGTGCTCATGCTCGGGACCTTCTTCGTGGCTTTCTTCCTCAGGAAGTTTAGGAACAGCCGCTTCCTGGGGGGAAAGGTACCGCTGTGTGTGTGTGTGTGTGTGTGTGTGCGCAAGCGAGCGTGTGTGTGTGCGCAAGCGAGCGTGTGTGTGTGCGAGTGAGTGTGTGTGCGTTTCCGTGGCTCTCAGTTCCAGTCTTCAGGGTGTTCATCACTGTGTTCCAGGCCAGAAGAGTCATAGGAGATTTTGGGATTCCCATTTCCATCCTGTTCTCCGTGATCGTGGGTTACTCCATCCCTGATACGTACACGCAGGTACACACACCCTGATGCATACACACAGGTACACACACTCTGATACTCACACGCAGGTACACACAGCCTGATGCGTACACACAGGTACACACACTCTGATACTCAAACACAGGTACACACACCCTGATACGTACACACAGGTACACACGCCGCTAACCTCCACAGCTCTGACCGAGACTGTCTTCCATCTGTCCAACTACAGGACAACAGCAAATCAGAGAAAAACACACACATTCGGATCACTGCGTAACCAGTGAAGCCCAGGCTGTTGGGCGTTTAGCTACTTTTGTAATGTTTCAGAGACATCACCAGACGGCCCACACTACTCTTTGAATGTTAGGGTGTGAATCTTTTCTTTTTGGTGGGGGGCGGGGGGGGGGGGTGATTGCAGAAGCTGAACGTGCCCTCCGGTTTCTCGGTCACGTCCCCGGACAAGCGGGGGTGGTTCATCAGCCCGCTGGGGGACAAGGAGCCCTTTCCCGCCTGGATGATGGGCGCCTCCATAATCCCCGCCCTGCTGGTCTTCATCCTCATCTTCATGGAGACTCAGATCACCTCGTAAGATCCCGAGGACCCCGCACGCCCTGCCGGCACTCCCCCCCCCCCCCCACCCCCCACCCCCCCCAGTGGTGGAATGAGCGCCCCCTGCAGTCAGGAGAGCAGAGTCCCTGTCCATCTTCCGCCACAGACTGAACACGCACCTGACTACACTGCATAAAGTGATGCTAAATGCTACACAGCAAAACTTTCACTGTTAAATCAACTCATACGGAGTACATGTGGACCCTATTGGGCTCATATGTACTCTGTTAGAGCTGAATTAGACATTTTTCTGTGTGAGCGTTTATCATAGGTTTGCTAGCCCAACCTACAGCATACTCCCCAACACTGTACCCTCAGTCCCGTTTTCCGATTACAGAAGTACGTCCTCAGTCCCTCCCTCACGCTTGCCTTGGTGCTTAACATTACATTGTAGTTTTGTGTTATCGCTGTTACTAGTGATTTTTATGTCCCGCACTTTCATTGGTTTGTTAGTTAGCTATTTACAGATATGTGTGACTTCCTGATTCCTATATCTTGGCAGAATCAGATCTCTGGAGACCTGTAGTGGTGACACGTCCCCAGAAAGAAATCTGGTTGACTTTTATTTGTTTGTGAAATGTTTCTGTTTCCGTGCGCCTTCCCTTCTGTTTCCGCTGTCTTAGAAAACAGTGCGCTTTGGCGTTGCTTCTTTGGGGTACTTTGGGTTGCTTTTGAACCCTATGGTAGGTGTGAAAATTGTGTAAAGCAAAAAAATGAGTTCCAAAGCAAAGAAAAGAATTCCCCTATGAAGCCAAACCAAAGAGTGTACAGATAAACAGCTAGTTAATGTTCTGTTCTGCTCCAGATTGATAGTGTGTAAAAAGAGCATTAATGTTCTGTTTTGTTCCAGGCTGATAGTGTGTAAAAAGAGCGTTAATGTTCTTTTCTGCTCCAGGTTGATAGTGTGTAAGAAAGAGTGTTAATGTTCTGTTCTGCTCCAGGCTGATAGTGTGTAAAAAGAGCATTAATGTTCTGTTTTGTTCCAGGCTGATAGTGTGTAAAAAGAGCGTTAATGTTCTTTTCTGCTCCAGGTTGATAGTGTGTAAGAAAGAGTTTTAATGTTCTGTTCTGCTCCAGGCTGATAGTGTGTAAAAAGAGCGTTAATGTTCTGTTCTGCTCCAGGCTGATAGTGTGTAAAAAGAGCGTTAATATTCTCTTCTTATCCAGGCTGATAGTGTGTAAAAAGAGCGTTAATGTTCTGTTTTGTTCCAGGCTGATAGTGTGTAAAAAGAGCGTTAATGTTCTTTTCTGCTCCAGGTTGATAGTGTGTAAAAAGAGCGTTAATGTTCTGTTCTGCTCCAGGCTGATAGTGTGTAAAAAGAGCATTAATGTTCTGTTATGCTCCAGGCTGATAGTGCGTAAAAAGAGTGTTAATGTTCTGTTCCAGGCTGATAATGCATAAAAAGAGTGTTAATGTTCTGTTCCAGGCTGATAATGCGTAAATAGAGCGTTAATGTTCTGTTCTGCTCCAGTCTGATAGTGCATAAAAAGAGCGTTAATGTTCTGTTCCAGTCTGATAGTGTGTAAAAAGAGCGTTAATGTTCTGTTCTGTTCCAGGCTGATAGTGTGTAAGAAAGAGCGTCGGCTGGTGAAAGGCTCGGGGTTCCACCTGGACCTGCTCCTCATCGTCTTTCTGGGCGCCCTCTGCCCGCTCTTCGGCCTGCCCTGGCTGACCGCCGCCACCGTGCGCTCCGTCACCCACGTCAACGCGCTGACCGTCATGAGCAAGGCCACCGCCCCGGGGGAGAAGCCCATGATTCAGGAGGTCAAGGAGCAGCGGGTGACCGGCCTGCTGGTCGCTGTGCTCGTGGGTAAGATGGGAGTTCTGTTACTCTGCTCGTGGGTAAGATGGGAGTTCTGTTACTCTGTTCGTGGGTAAGATGGGTGTTCTGTTACTCTGTGAGTAAGATGGGAGTTCTGTTACTCTGCTCGTGGGTAAGATGGGAGTTCTGTTACGCTGCTCGTGGGTAAGATGGGAGTTCTGTTACTCTGCTCGTGGGTAAGATGGGAGTTTTGTTACTCTGCTCGTGGGTAAGATGGGAGTTCTGTTACTCTGCTCGTGGGTAAGATGGGAGTTCTGTTACTCTGCTCGTGGGTAAGATGGGAGTTCTGTTACTCTGGGTAAGATGGGAGTTCTGTTACTCTGCTCATGGGTAAGATGGGAGTTCTGCTACTCTGGGTAAGATGGGAGTTCTGTTACTCTGGGTAAGATGGGAGTTCTGTTACTCTGGGTAAGATGGGAGTTCTGTTACTCTGGGTAAGATGGGAGTTCTGCTACTCTGGGTAAGATGGGAGTTCTGTTACTCTGCTCGTGGGTAAGATGGGAGTTCTGTTACTCTGCTCGTGGGTAAGATGGGAGTTCTGTTACTCTGCTCGTGGGTAAGATGGGAGTTCTGTTACTCTGCTCGTGGGTAAGATGGGAGTTCTGTTACTCTGCTTGTGGGTAAGATGGGAGTTCTGTTACTCTGCTCGTGGGTAAGATGGGAGTTCTGTTACTCTGCTCGTGGGTAAGATGGGAGTTCTGTTACTCTGCTCGTGGGTAAGATGGGTGTTCTGTTACTCTGCTCGTGGGTAAGATGGGAGTTCTGTTACTCTGCTCGTGGGTAAGATGGGAGTTCTGTTACTCTGCTCGTGGGTAAGATGGGAGTTCTGTTTCTCCTGGATGAGAAGGATTTTCTCCCTCTTTGGCTGCCATTGCAGTTGGGAGGTGCTGTTTTATAAGTTCACTGCAGTTGTTAATGCTAAAATGGCCAGTTTTTAGGGAAAAAAAAAAAAATATTTTGGATGTGAACTCGTCAGTTTCAGTCAGGATTTTTATGAGCCTGTGGAACTGGCTGCATTCGCTCTTGCGTTGAGTTCCTGGCTGTCTGACCCGGCCCGTTTTTACTGTATTCTCATAATACCAAAACAACCCGATCTTAATGAAGGAATAATGAAAAATGAACATACGGGAGGAACTTGTCGTGCTTGTGAAGGAAAGGAGATGGACTGTTATCTAAAGCGCTTCTCTCTCCAACCTTTCAATTTCATTGCATGCTCTATTCGCCAGAGCAGATATAGGGTTTAAGGTGGTTATACTCAAGTAACAATTACACGTTATTAAATAAAACCAATACCTACGACTGATAGTAGTGGTTTCTCTGACTATCTGTGTTGTGGCATGAGGAATATAGGCTGCTGTTGAGCTTTGTAAGCAGGTGTCCATTCCCTCTCTCTCTCTCTCTCTCTCTCTCTCTCTCTCTCTCTCTCTTTCTCTCTTTCGCGCGCGTCTCTCTCTCTCTCTTTCTGCAGGCATGTCCATCGTGATGACGGACGTGCTCCGCACCATCCCCCTGGCCGTGCTGTTTGGGATCTTCCTCTACATGGGCGTGACCTCGCTCACCGGGATCCAGCTCTACGAGCGCATCATGCTCATGGTCACGCCCGCCAAGCACCATCCCGACCACATCTACGTCACCAAGGTAACACCTGCCGCCGGCTTCCGTTACAGACTGTGGTAAAAACGCAAAATGAACCCTACAAGCTACCTGTGGCAGCTGTGCTATTTTACCGTGCCTTGGTTGTGTATGAATCATGTCTGCCGCGATCTGTGTTGGATAGACGCCCTTGTTCCAGTGCAGGTAAATCTTAGTCATTACTGGAAGTGTTTAAAGTTTATGGATTCAGGTGAACATGGATGTTGACTGAAACTTACAGTAGGAATGAACAGTACCCGCTAGATGGCACTAAATGCACCTCGTTGGCTAACAGATCCTACTTAATGGAGGTTGACCTAACAGGACAGTGCTCAAAAACGGATTTATGGAAGACCTGTAACTTGAAATTATGTGTGTCTACGTGTGCACTTCTGTGTGTGTGTGTGTGTGTGTATGTATACGTGTGTGTGTGCGTGTGTGTGTGTGTTTGTGTCTGTGTGTACGTGTATGTGTGTGTGTGCTGTGCGCGTGCACTTGTTTGTATGTGTGTGCTGTGTTGTGTGCTTGTGTGTGTGCTTGTGCGTGTGCGTGTGTATATTTATGTGTGTGTGTTACCTGTAGGTGAAGACCTGGCGCATGAACATGTTCACCATGATCCAGCTGCTCTGCATCGTGCTGCTGTGGGTGGTCAAGTCGACCGCGGCCTCGCTGGCCTTCCCCTTCATCCTCATCCTCACCGTCCCGCTCCGCCGCCTCGTCCTCTCCCGCATCTTTGAGGAGCGTGAGCTCAAAGCGGTGCGTGCGTCCCGCCCTTACCCAAAGTCCTCTACTGCATTACACCCAGAGTCCTCCGCTGCATTACACCCAGAGGTCTCCACTGCATTACACCCAGAGTCCTCCACTGCATTACACCCAGAGTCCTCCACTGCATTACACCCAAAGTCCTCCACTGCATTACACCCAGAATCCTCCGCTGCATTACACCCAGAGTCCTCCACTGCATTACACCCAGAGGTCCTCCCTGCATTACCACCAGTAGTCCTCCCTGCATTCACCCAGAGTGCTCCACTGCTTACACCCAAAGTCCTCGACTGCATTACACCCAGATCCTCCGTGCTTACACCCAGAGTCCTCCACTGTATACACCCAGAATCCTCCGCTGCATTACACCCAAAGTCCTCCCTGCATTACACCCAGAGTCCTCCACTGCATACACCCAGATCCTCCACTGCATTACACCCAGATCCTCCCTGCATTACACCCAGATCTCTGACTGCATTGCACCCAAAGTCCTCCACTGCATTACACCCAGATCCTCCGCTGCATTACACCCAGAGATCTCCACTGCATTACACCCAGAGTCCTCCACTGCATTACACCCAGATCCTCCACTGCATTACACCCAAAGTCCTCCACTGCATTACACCCAGAGTCCTCCACTGACATTACACCCAGATCCTCCGCTGCATTACACCCAGAATCCTCCCTGCATTACACCCAGAGTCCTCCACTGCATTACACCCAGAATCCTCCACTGCATTACACCCAGAATCCTCCGCTGCATTACACCCAGAATCCTCCGCTGCATTACACCCAGAGTCCTCCACTGCATTACACCCAGAATCCTCCACTGCATTACACCCAGAATCCTCCGCTGCATTACACCCAGAATCCTCCGCTGCATTACACCCAGAATCCTCCGCTGCATTACACCCAAAGTCCTCCACTGCATTACACCCAGAATCCTTTGCTGCATTACACCCAAAATCCTCCGCTGCATTACACCCAGAATCCTCCACTGCATTACACCCAGAATCCTCCGCTGCATTACACCCAGAATCCTGCGCTGCATTACACCCAGAATCCTCCGCTGCATTACAACCACTGCTATTCACCACACTATAAACATAACATTTCTGCTAGCGATAGCGCGTGAGTTCACTCAGGAAACGCATGGGAACCGATGACCTGAGCGTCAGGTGATGAGAACGTCCCTTTTCTCCTCTTTCAGCTGGACTGTGAGGAAGAGTCTCCTAATTTTGACGAAGACGGCAGGGACGAGTACAACGAGCTGCACATGAATGTATAAAAACCACGCGGGAGGCGCACCCTGAAAAAGCCAACACCGCAACGCTGAACAGGGTGGGGAAGGGCGGAGCACTTACTGGGTGTGGGGCGGGTGTGAGTCTGCCTGCGATGGAGTGTAGCACGCTGACTAACCTATTGTGCTGCGCGCGTGTTGGCGTGAGTTCGGAGAATCGGGGTATTTTTATTTATACGGTCGTGTTTCTGTATGCGAGAGTTGTTCTGTGACACACGGGTCCTTGAGGGAGGTACACTCCTTCCTCCGTTCATTTTGTTCGTTTCACTTCTGTCCGGTTCAACAAAACTTTTTTCAAAAATGTGACCATCTACTCTGTGCTTCACAAGGTGCAAGACATGGGTGGCTTTCTTTTCTTTTTTTAGTATTTATACTGAACTCCTTCTTGTGTTTTAGAGGCTAGGGTGTGTTTCCGGTCCCTTAGTGACGGACGTACGGGAGAGGGTGGCGTATGGGTAACGAGCACAGGTGCATTGTGGGTATAGCGTGAGAGATACCCACAGCTCGACTTGGACTCTCGACACGGCGCTGGCGGGGGGGTTTCGGAACGGCGCGGTAATCCTTCACTTCAGTGGGCCGCGGCGGTGCCGTAACCGGGGAAATGGCGCCCCGGGAGTCAGCCGGGTTAGCGGGGTTAGCGGGGTTAGCGGGCCGCGCATTTCTCTTACCTCTGGAGCCAGGTTGTTACGAGCGCCCGGCGCAGCGCTTCGCTCTCCGCTCCGGCTTTCAGGACCGCGATCCACGCGCACACAGCGGCTCCCAGTCCTCCTCTCCTCCTTTTTTTCTTCGACTACCCCAAAGCAATGCACTGAAAAACCGCATGTTTTATAGAGAGATATTTTTATGAGACAGATTTTACTATGTACAGATCAGATGAATATTATAATTATGACTTTTTTGGATGTAGACATCGGACTCTTGATAGCGGAGTCCCTGCATGATTGGTTTCCATTACACATAATCTGTTTTGATATGTCAAATGTGACCACTAAAATGAAGTTTTACCATTCTTTTGCCTTTACACCAGGCTAGTAATTTGTGAAATTCTGATGTAGTTTGAAGCCATGGTAATGACGTGTGGGTGTATATCTGAAACCCCCCTGTATTTTATATGTTTAAAAAGTTGTATGGACACGTGCTTAATAGGAGATACTTGAAATTGCCAGGAAAATGACTGGACTAGAGGCCCATTCAGTACCATTAACAAGGCACATGTGCTTGTGTTATTTTCAGTCTTGTAAAGATTGTAAAATGCATCTCCTCAGAGCTAAGCGCTTGGAATTACGGGAGCTTAGACGTGTCTAAAATGTATGTCCCTTTCTAGTAACATTAGAACCATTATTTTACCTATGAGGAAAAATAGTTTTTTGGGGGGAAATTTGAATCTTGTGTTCTTTTAGGGGGAAATAATTGAATCTTGTTTTTTTTTTTTGTTTTTTTGGTCAGGAATCTAAGAATGTAGTGCGTTGACTAAAAAACAAATTATGCAGCGCAGAAGTGAAGTTGAACAGTCACAGGACTGCAGGACTTGACAGAACACGTAACTCACGTAACTAGTGTGGCGCTGGGCTGAATAGTATACATTAATCTAAACCTCTGTAGTGTCCCCTCTCCTCTGGAAGCTTTTTTAAGGGTGAATGTGTCGACTGAGAACCTACTTTTCATACTGTCACCTCTGCAGGTCAGTGAAACTTTGATTGAAGCTTTGTTTTATACACAACCACGCTCCGGTAATTTTCTAAATAAATAAAACCGACAAGGCATTCTCCCTGCCACACGCTGCTATACGCTGTACATTGTGCTTTGGAGAAAGTCTGTCAAATAAATCTGCCCTGTAGATTGTAAATAGTGTAATGCTCATCGATTTTTTGCTTCTGACTAGTAGCTGTGTATATTCAGTATATTTGGCCACTTTGACACTATGACTCAAGCAAACCCAGTTAACATGGAGGGCAGTTCACTCTACAACACAACCGTGTGACTCCTAGCAAACACCCCAATAAGTAAACTATATTCCAAGAGGATTACTTATTACAGTTAAATGTAGTATGCAGTAGATTTATTTTATTGTAGTTTGGATTAAAAAAAAGATATATTGTGTGAAGTTCTTGCGAAAAGTAGTTCTGCCTTAAATGATTGACGTTTTGAGACAGCGCCTTGGCTGAATGTTTTGCTGTAGGTTGAGTTGTTACCCTACATAGCGTTAACTCTGTCCTTAATGAATTCATGAAGTGAAGAAGGGTCAGTCTGTAGCTCTGACCTGTGGTGAGTGGGACACTGTTGTATGTGAGACTTAGTGGAATAAGACATGAAAATAGAACCAGCCGCTTTCCCAACAAAACCTCCTGCTAGCACAGAACATCGCACTGTCGCAGGGTTGTCTGAGGATGTGGCGTTTTCACAACATTAACATGTAATCACACCGAATCATAACTTTGTGCTTTAGATAAGTACAGAATACAGCTGTGCTTTATTCGAGCAGAAAAAAAAAAAGTTTTAAGGATGTGTTTGCGATCCAAATACATCACAAGTCACAACAATCCCATAACTTTTACCAACATTTAAACACAGAAACATCACAAGACACAATGATCCCATAACTTACCAAGATTTAAATGAAAATACATCACTGGACACAACAATTTCCTAACTTTCCCCAAGATTTACATAAAAATACATCACTAGACACAACAATCCCCCAACTTTCCCCAAGATTTGAACGAAAATACATCACTAGACACGACGTCCCACGCTTCTCTGCCACAATGTCACTGCAACCTTGCCATAATGTTGTGATGTGGCTGGGAGCAGTGAACCACTGCTGCTCATCTTAAGCCGTGCCAGCTGATCATAGAAGTCGCTGCCCGTGCCAAAAGTATCTTACAGATCCTGTTGAACGTATTGTGTTCCTCCTCCACTGTGCGATACCCGTCAGAAGAAAGGACCGCAAGGAGAGGCTGACTCGGCCCGTTCAGTTACTGCGTCTGCCAAACTAAATGTGCGTAGGACAGCTCTGTTTATTTAGATCCGACTTAGGCGGATTCTCTGAAGGAACGGTTTATTCTCTTTTCGAGAATCAGTTTACAGAACGATGCGGTGACTTGCAATTCACATTTCCACCACTAGAGGTGCACCAGGCTATAAGCCACCGCTTTTTTTTAGGATTTTATTCATTTTCCATTCTTCAGAGAGATAATAAACGCATTCAGTCCTCACGGTTTCTGTGGGGAGAGGAGTGCAATCGCTCTTATTTTTTGAACGAATGCTTCTCCATTTGAAGCGCTGTGAAAAATCGCGATTGAATTAACCGCTGCATTTAATGCCCCTTAAAAGACATCTGCACGCAAACAAAAACCCAGTACGTCCATCTCCATGGAAAACAAAAACAAAAACAAAACAAAAAATAGCACATTAAATCGAATATCACTGTGCATTCAGTTAACATGATAGACGAGAGCAGAACTGGTTCAGATGCATCGGTTTCCCTTTTTAAACGAAACCAGAGTTTAGTGGCATTCTAAATGTATGTGTGAGGTTAGGCAGGCATTGTTTTGTAAGCCTCCTCTGGGGTGTTTTCATGGTTTCCACATCTCTTTAATGCGACAGCGTGTGTGCTCAAATGTCAGGCTAAACAGTACCAAATGAATCTGGGTGTGCTCGGGCACTGGCTCAACGCTTCGCGTTCTCACGAGGAATGACTTCAATCTCTATGATCCCAGACCTGACACAAAGGGATCATTCGAACGGGCGCTCTCGCCAGGGAGAACAACAAACGGTCACGGAGAGAAGGACACGTCTGAAGCAGTGTTGGCAGTTACCATGGCAGCAGACATGTTGCTGCCCAAAATTGGGAAATTGCAGAGGTGAAAGCTCTCTCTCTCTCCTTGTCGGAAACCAAAAGGTTGTTTTCTTTTTCTGTGCGAGAGTGCACGTGCTCCCCTGTGGAGGACAGCCCGACACGTGCACCAGCACTAGCAGGGCTGAGCGCTCACAGGAAAGCCAAATGTCTGTCCAGACCTAACAAAATTCCACTCTTATTGTCCTAGACACTGAAATACTGCCACATCCTTTGCCTGGTTTCTTAAGCATGAGAGCCGTAAAATGAAACAAATTTTAAAAGCACATTAATGGTGATAGTACAGTAAACCAGTAAACCGGTAGCATCCATTCTCTAAGTTGCAGTGCATTTGAGGCTAATGATGATTTGCTGTTTATATTTTTGTATGTATTTATTTACACTGTATGTTTATGGTACAGAACTCATACGGTTCTGTTTGGCAATAGGTTCTCCATGGTCCTTGAGAAGCAGACAATCATTACCTGTGTGTTTGTAGTCACTGTAAGTGCATACACAATTGATATGTGTGTGTTTTTAGTCATTGTAAGGACATACACAATCAATATGTGTGTGTGTGTTTGTAGTCACTGTAAGGACATACACAATCGATGCGTGTGTTTTATTCACTGTAAGGACATACGCATTCGATATGTGTGTGTGTTTGTAGTGACTGTAAGGACATACACAATCGATGTGTGTGCGTTTTAGTCACTGTAAGGACATACACAATCGATGTGTGTGTGTTTTAGTCACTGTAAGGACATACAGCCGATACTTGTGTGTTTTAGTCACTGTAAGGACATACACAATCGATGTGTGTGTGTTTTAGTCACTGTAAGGACATACAGTCAATACTTGTGTGTTTTAGTCACTGTAAGGACATACAAAATCTGTCATCCATGACAGTTAGGCCAGTCATTTGCATTAAGATTTGAATGATGTCTGTTGCACTTTGAACCTCACTCGCAATCAAAGGCTGAAAGTAAATGGAACAAAAGTTACATTTTTATGTGAATTAATGAATGGTAAATAATGTATTACTTTAGCATTAGCAATACACAAAAATAAATCAAATATTCTGGTGGGTAATTTATTAGTAGTTCAAATTGCAATTATTGTCAAATTGTAAAGAGCTTGTTTCAAGCTGTTTAAAAGATTTGTTATTTTTTGTCTGGAAATAAATATTTATTATGTGTTTCAAGTTCATGTTTGTCTGCGAATAGTTTATTCAACTGAAAGCACCAGCACCAAAATACTGTATCAGAACAGGAAAACTGCAATGGGCCCCTTTACATCTAATTAAAACCGTATGTTGTCCTGCTTGATTTAACCTCATTCCCCTCCCCTGAGTACTGTCATTTCCCTTCCGAAGCCACAGAAGTTGTATTTGAATCAGAAATGTTTGGAGTTGGTAGTTTATCTTTGTGTATATTTAAAGGTTGGAAAGAAATCGCACTGCCTGACCTACACTTTCAGAATTTAGGCTGTTTTCCGCACTGATACACTATGTCAGTAAGGCTTTTCAGAAGCTCTTGGATTTCTGCTAGAAAAACCATCTCAAAGGCTTAATTTATTGTGTATTTCTCTGTTCATGGAATCACACGAAAAGTCTACCCATGTGATTAGTTATCCCATCTTTTTTTGACCTTTTTCTTTCTGTTCCAGATTTGTAACAGCAAATGTAAGTTGCAAAGTTGCAAATGTGACCTCAATCATCGATGCAATGGCATCCACACTAACGTGTGTGTCTGTGTGTATGCGTGTGTGTGTGAGCGTTCGCTGGTGTGTTTGTGTGTACGTGTGCACACAAGCGTGTGTGTGTGCGCGTGTGTGTATGTGTGCTTGTGTATTTGCAGGCGTGAGTGTGTGTATGTGTGCTTGTGTCTGTGCGCGCGTGAGTGTGTGTATGTCTGCTTGTGACTGTGCGCGCGTGGGTGTGTGTGTTTATGCGTGTGTGTGCACGTGTGTCCGTGTGCGTGTGTGTGTCCACAGTCACAGTTGCATTGCAGTCTCTAGTCCAGCTGCTAAGCTGCCCTGCAGGCGGTGAGGTAAGTGCAGGTGAAGGGGAGGATAAGAGCAGTGAGGATGCAGGGCAGGACCAGCAGGAGCAGGGTCCCTAAGTCCGGGTCCTGCATGTAGGTGCAGAGGGGGAAGTAGGTCTTGTGGATCCCCAGGAACACCTCGTCCTTAATGGAGGGCTCCATACACCCACTCAGACGCACCCCCCGCTCCACGCACATGTCCAGCATGATGTAGGACCTGTGAGAAACAAGGACCTTCATCAGTGAACAAAAAGACCTGGAAAATGTGATAAATATTCATCCTGACAGTTCATGGGGTTCTGCAGAATTAGGAAACAACGTAACCAAAATGGTCTACATGCATGCTTCCACTGAACATACATGCACACCAACAGACAAACTCAAACTTATTTTCACCTGACTGCAAGCACAGGATTTTTAGTTTGAGCCACACGAAAGAAAATTTGTAACCAAAATGGAGTAATTGTGAGATTCAGCTTGGTTTAAATTAGCTACACTCTTTTAGTAACACAAAGCACCCAGGAGAACTGGAATCCCACGGTTTATGAAAGACGTTCAAACTTTCCCATGACAAAAGGTCATATATCTCTGACGAACAGTTGTTAAGTTAACAACAGTTATTTTCAGTCTTAACCTTTCCCTCACTCATCATTTATGATGATGTCATGGTGAGATCATTGGCTGCTCTTCCTGGCATGGTTTGATAATGGATGAAAGTGTAGAAGGAGAGGTTGTAACGAGGCAAATTAGAAAGGACCGCGCTGGCTACACCTACGGAGTATACAAAGGGAAAATAACATGGCTCACCTTCTCGTATTGGGCCAGGGGCACCTAGCTCGGTAGCTGGTAGATGCCATTGACTGATTAAAGGCAGGAATACAGTAGTTATTGACATAATTGTCAAACGTGGACCTGTCACAGGGAACGTACGTCTCTGTGAAGCCTGAAAAGGCAAAAAAAACAAAACATGAATAAATAAAATGAAGTTATGATAGGCCCTGAAATATATACAGTGGATTATATCATGTTACAAATGGCAGTCTCCCCTATGAATAAATGAGTGTGTAAATGCAGTACAGTCAGGTGAGACATGCAGGGGTTTCCTGTAAATCTCTAACCCTAACCCTAACCCTAACTGTACTGAGCAAGAGGTGGAGATATGCCCCTTTCCTGTGTGTCTCCTTTGGATAACGCATTGCTGATTATTATTAGACGGCAGCAACAACCAAACACAGAAAGACTGTTTACTGGTCCCTTCTCAAATTCTCTCTGACATTCATATCACCAATGCCTGTTTAGACAGTCCCAGTCTTTTATTTATTCATTCGCAGTGGTGTAGACAAGCTTTTCACCAACATTACAACTGCTTACTCTCTTTGTCTTTTGCGTTGCCTCACACACAGCTTTAAGCCTCTGTTCAAAAGGAATGCATTCGTTTGCTCCTGTTTATTTCTGCGAACACACATATTTCTCCAAGGCAACACGATCAATAAATGAAACATTCAGATCACCTGTAAATCTTTAAATTGCTTTTTAGTTCATTAAAAAAATTATTGTCCCATTACTCACCAGCAGAAGCAAAGAGAATGTAAATATATGCAGAGATGGTGAAGGCCAGTCGATTCTCCATCCCTCTGTGTTTCTGTTGGTCTTTTTTCTGTGAAACGTTGATTACAGTGAAAATAGTCATTCATTTCTCATCTGGTTAAACGTTTGGGGGGTATTCTAGTATCTGGGATGAATCTGTTCTTACTCTAGTTCATGGATAATTCAAATCTGGACTGAATTGGCCAGACTGTACTCAAACCTGACTCCCAGGTAAAGAGAGGGTGGAAAACCAGCAGTTCTTGGACCTCGAGGGTCATGATTTGAGTTATAGGGCACTAGATAATGGGCAGCTAAATGGGTCCAAAGATGGTCCCATAAAACATGTTACAGAAAGGACGTGATTGATGAACATTTTGGAGAAAATGTTCGTGCATTTTTACTAAGTGACCTCACTGACTGAAAAGCGAAATAAATACATAAATGGTGGGTCAATATGACAACAAAAATGGTGGTCAATACAGTCTTTGAGAACCAAAGACATAAAATGTAATCTCAAATACTTTATGTTTTAAAAAGGGAAACGTAAGAAGATGGGATAATAAACATTGCAGATTAATTTCATATTGCAGAACACTGTGTTGAGGGCTTGGGCAGGGACGTAATTACAGTTATGTGTACAACTGCATCTGATACTGCAAGTATTAGATATTGTTGCAGAAATAGATGGCAAAGTAGCATTAGAGAACTGTCAACAGGTGATATATATGGGGGAGACTGAACTGGAGGTTAAGAACAAGGTAGCACAATATAAACATTTAAGATTTGGCATTGCACTGACCCCGTATCATGCTGTTTTTAAGGCTGTTTCTGGGAAAACTGATTTCCCCCGGAGGATTAATGAAAGCACATCTATCTTCCTTCTGAACGCTTAGGGTTACAGTCAGAGTCTATCAGGACAGAAATTAGAAGAATGATTATGCATTTAAGAAAAAAATAAAAATAAACACAAAGAACAATATTTAACAAATTGTGAAAAACAGGTTCCAAAAAGACCCCTGAGGGACTCATTACATTACGGCCACTTAGCAGGACTGACGTACAGGAATGGAGAACGTCCGTGTAACTCTCCGAGGAATACAAACATGGCAGAAAGGCACAAAGATGCATTTATAATCATTAAGTATAATGTTAATGCAACAAACGGACTATTTGTATTGTAACAAAAGAAAGTACCTCTAGACAGATAACCTGTCATATACAGCTATAACAATAACATCATTCAAAGGGAAATCCAAAGAAAGGTAACGGGAAAGAAAGGCTATCTAGAGGAGGGAAAGGGAACCAATCGGAAGATAGAGGGTACAATCTGAAGAGTTGCGTCTTCAGTCTGTGTCAGATGATGGGCAGGGTTTCTGCAGTTCTGACTGCAGTGGGAAGATGGGCAGGGTTTCTGCTGTTCTGACTGCAGTGGGAAGATGGGCAGGGTTTCTGCTGTTCTGACTGCAGTGGGAAGATGGGCAGGGTTTCTGCTGTTCTGGTTGCAGTGGGAAGATGGGCAGGGTTTCTGCTGTTCTGACTGCAGTGGGAAGATGGGCATGGTTTCTGCTGTTCTGACTGCAGTGGGAAGATGGGCAGGGTTTCTGCAGTTCTGACTGCAGTGGGAAGATGGGCAGGGTTTCTGCTGTTCTGACTGCAGTGGGAAGATGGGCAGGGTTTCTGCTGTTCTGACTGCAGTGGGAAGATGGGCAGGGTTTCTGCTGTTCTGACTGCAGTGGGAAGATGGGCAGGGTTTCTGCTGTTCTGACTGCAGTGGGAAGATGGGCAGGGTTTCTGCTGTTCTACCTGCAGTGGGAAGATGGGCAGGGTTTCTGCTGTTCTGACTGCAGTGGGAAGATGGGCAGGGTTTCTGCTGTTCTGACTGCAATGGAAGATGGGCAGGGTTTCTGCTGTTCTGACTGCAGTGGGAAGATGGGCAGGGTTTCTGCTGTTCTGACTGCAGAGGGAAGGAAGATGGGCAGGGTTTCTGCTGTTCTGACTGCAATGGAAGATGGGCAAGGTTTCTGCTGTTCTGACTGCAGTGGGAAGATGGGCATGGTTTCTGCTGTTCTGACTGCAGTGGGAAGATGGGCAGGGTTTCTGCAGTTCTGACTGCAGTGGGAAGATGGGCAAGCTTTCTGCTGTTCTGACTGCGGTGGGAAGTTGGGCAGGGTTTCTGCTGTTCTGACTGCAGTGGGAAGATGGGCAGGGTTTCTGCTGTTCTGACTGACAGAGCTTTTAAACTCACATCCCTCACAAATTAATAAGTCTCATACACGACTACATTCTGGACCAGGGGACTGACATGTGCTTCTCTGAAACCTGGCATCAGTCATGGGTTTACTCCCTGTTAAATGTATCCTGTCCGCCTGACTACAGGCACAGGAGAAAGCCCACAGCACTGGTGGTGGTGGTGCCTTAACCATCACACACAGAAGCCAGCTGAAATCATCCCCCTTGCATCTGCCTGACCTGTCCTCCTTCAAAAGGCTTCCACTTGAATGTAAACCCCCTTACTGTATGACACTACTTATCATTTACCGCCCTCCTAAAACAAACTCAGTCTCTATACCTGAGATGCACAGTCATTTTCCTCACTCTGCACCACATCTAGCAACACTGTCATTCTTGGTGATTTCAACATTTGTGTTGACACCCTCTTATCTCACTCTACAGATGAACTTCTGCATCTAATGGAATGCCTTGACCTGGACCAACGTTTCGATGTGCCCACATGCACCAGGGGGGTGCACGTTTGACCTGGTCATCACCCCACACACATCAGAGGGTCACACACTCTCTCCCTATTAGCAACCTGTAGGCCTATGATCACAAGGTTGTTTCAATGGAGCTGTCATCTCTGTGTCATCATACCAAACCCAAGCCCCAGGTGTGTTTCAGAAACTGAAAAAACATCCACCCAGACATCATGATATTGGACCTCCAGCACATCTCCTCCATCTCCTGGAGTTCAATAATAAACCATCGAGCAGTTTCACCATGCCCTTGCGAAAACATGAGTAGTCGCCTTCTCACGCTCAGTTCCCTGGTTCACTGGAGAACTGTGTAAAATTAAAACAGTTGGGTGTGCACTTGAACGGCACTTCAGAATCTGGGCTCACTGTTCACACACTAGCCTTCCAGGAACATAAAAAGCATACTCAAGACCCCTCAAAGAGGGGTCACTGCTAATCTCCAACATTATCAGCAATAATCCTGGTAGCTCCAAGCAGCTATTTTCTACCATTAACCATCTCCTAAATCCACAAAATTGTCCACAAACTGTTCCACAGTGTGACAGTTTAAAGTGACTTCTTCAGAGCAAAAGTCAACAACATTCAGTCTCAGCTCTCCAGCTCTTCCTCTCTGCCGCCCCCTGCTGTTGGCTCTCAGCCCGAGATTTGTAAGCTTCTCTGTTTCTTCCCTGATGTCACGCAGAGAGAAGTTGAGGACATCATCAGCAAAATGAAACCTTCCACCTGTGTCTTGGACCCTTTCCCCACGGTTCTGGTGAAATCATACATCTCAGCATTCAATCCCCTCATCTTCAAAGTTGTAAACCACTCCTTCCAAGCTGGTCATGTTCCACCCGTTCTTACAACTGCTCTCATCTGACCACGTCTCAAGAATCCTGACCTGGACCCACAAGTTCTTGCCAATTACTGACCCATTTCCAACCTTCCCTTCTGGTCCAAAATTCTTCCTGTTGGAAAGAGTGGTAGCTGCACAGCTTCAGGACCATCCAAAGTTGAACAGCCTCGATGAGAAGTTCCAGTCAGGTTTTCATTCTGCCCACAGCACCGAAACACCACTGGTCTGGCTTACCCCTCTCTCTTTGTGACCTGAGGGCCGTGCTCAGCACTGTTGATGCTGACATCCTCCTCAAGTGCCTCCACAGCACTATCAGACTCTCTGGCTCTGGCTTAAACTGGTTTCAATCCTACTTGTCTGGATGGCCTGAGTATGTCTCCTTAGGGGGTTGCAAGTCCTGGATGCACTTTGTCACCTGTAGTGTTCCTCAAGAGTCAGTTCTCGGCCCCATCCTGTTCACTCTCTATACGCTCCCCCTTGGTCATGTCATCTGTCGACATGGAATGTTAATCCATTGCTATGCACATAATTACACCTGAACCCCGACCTAACCACTCTGCATGCAGCTTCATCACTAATAATCACCTGCCTCGAGGAGAGAGGGGCCTGGATGAAACACAACTTCCTCCAACTGAACAACTCCAAAATCAAGGCCTCTTAGTTGGCATTCCCCCCCAACTCACCTCACCTTTTCTGGCTACAATATTCGCCTCTCCACATCAGTCTCCAAGCTACGTGTTAGGTTTGTCCCTCACCTTACCTTCAATGCCCACACCAAACATTTGTGTTAAACCTCCTTCTACCACCTCCAGAATATCTCCAAACTCTAAACCTGTCAGACACAGAGATGTCTTATGTCATGTCTTTATCTTCTCAAGGTTGGAGTACTGTAACCCAGTAATATATCCAGAACAGCATTGCCAGGATCCTGATGAGAGTTTGAACATGCCATCATATCATACCCATCCTACAGACTGCACTGGCTCCCTGTCTAACTATGGATCAAATTTGAAATACTTCACATGACCCATCCTTGCATCCATGGAAATGCTCCCTGCCTCCTCTCAAGAAACTGCTCACTCCTAAAGCCTCCACCAGCAACGTACGATCCTGCAATACCCTGCTTCTCTGTGCCCTCAGGACTAAGCTCCACACCATGGGGGATCAGGCATTCCACTCGGCCACACCCCGCCTCTGGAATACTCTGACCGACCACCTAAGGGCACCACAGAATCTGGAAATTATTAAAACAGGCCTAAAAACCTTCCTTTTTAACAGGGCCTCTTCTTACATATGTTTTGTTTTGTCTTTGTTTTTATGCATCCCAGTGTAAACTTTCCTTGTTAACAAGACTTTTTAAAACTTGTTTTATTTGACCTTTGTGCTTGCTTTAATTCATCCAACTACAAGGAATTTATGCACCTCTTTAGCACTTTGAGATGAACTTTTAATAAAAAGTGCATTACAAATAAAATATATTATTATTATTATTATTATTATTATTATTATTATTAGGACGTGACAAGAGTCAAAAGATTTTCTAAATGGAAAAAAGAGGAAAGGGCCGAGGCCTGAGCCCTGGAGGATGCCAGTTAAGAGTTCCTGAGGTCTTCACACAGTGCGATGCAAACCAGTTGTGAGCTGTGCCACAGATCCCCATGTTAAGAAAGAGAGCCAGAGTTGGTCAAGTGTCAAGTGCTGCTGAGAGGTTGTGGAGCATTCTCACAACATCCTGCCCAGTTATTCGTCTTATTTTCCTAAGATGCACGATTTCAATTCTGTCCCCTGTAGGGAACCATGGGTTTCCATGTCTTAATGTCAAGACCCATGTATTCTACAATGATGAAACCTACACTACAAGAGACATTCAATAATAATAAAATAAATATTTTGATATTATTTTCGCTGCAACAGGTCATCCAAGGCACTATTGACACCATTATGTCAAAAACAATATATATCAGCCAGTGTCAGGAGGATGCTATAGCTGCTGCCATTCTGTACTAAAGCCAAAGCTGAACTGAGATGACTCCTCATGTGACTCCAACATTTTTGTCAAACATTTTTGAAATTTAAGTATACAATACCATAATCATTATCCCTGAATGACATCTGGTGAATCAATATGCACATTTTAAATGCTATGTATCAACATTTTAAGGGAAGATTAATTTATAGAACATCATAAATTGAAGTGTGTTTTATGTGAATAAGGTATGAGCTAGTAATTGGTCTACAAGTCCTACATGGTTCACCCAATACGGATGTAAATATTAAAGTGCTTTAACCTCACATTCATTGTTTTATTTCCAATGTGCTGGAGTACAGAGCCAAAACATCAAATGATGTGTCACTCTCCTAATACTTTTGCATTTGACTGTTTACAAAGACTTATATAGAAGTAGAGACCCTTGAACCTTGAACTGTTCAAGAATTGACTATGACATGAATTCTTGACACCTTTTGTCTATAGGAAAAAAAAAAAAGCCTAGTGTATATGGGCTTGATATTCTTATCGTTCAATATTTTCAGGATTATTATTATCATTGACACATCATTATCAATGGATGGCTCCATTTTGATTGTATTTTTATGTTTAACCATAGGTTCTGTTTACCCATAAATACTCAATTTATGACTAGGTATATAGTTATGCATTTAGTAGTTAAGTATTGAACTGAACTGAAGTTGGTTCACATATGGTAGATTAACCTCAAAAATGCAAATGGGAATGAACAGTACAGGAGGTTAGCACACAGGATAGTGGACATATTTAACAGATTTTCTTGCTGCTTGTCCAGTCACGCACATTGTGTTAATTTGATGGCAGCTAATCTTTTTTTTTAAATCCTTACAATGCTAATGGCATTCCCCTCCTGCCATTGCTAGTTTTCACAGTACTGAAATGTCACAAACGATGTTCATCTCAGCATGAGTCTTATCATGAAAAGAATGTTTTTGTACTGACTTATTAATAGACTGCAGCAGACACACTGTCACCATTACAGTTGCTCAAGTATAGAGAGCGTGCTTATTTATGCCACACTTACATAAGCAATGCATCGGGAAATAATGATAGCCCTTTTCAAAAGAGCTGAAAGTCTAGTCTTCAGTTTAGACGATTTTTCCTGTTTGTTTACAAATAAGGAACTGGGAGCTCTTGGGAACTGTGTTTTAAATAGGTAACGGCTTCGGAAAAGCTCGCAGCAGCATAAACATCCCCGACATTACATACACTGTTATGGAAACAATATTTGTTTTGCATTACTTTGTTGTTATGCCAATAAAATACAGTTCTTATGAGGAATGTACACAATAAGTTCACCAAAACAGCACTGTGCTGTAGTATGTAGTCATATTTTCCCCTCCCTGGGGAAATCAAACCATAATATTTTCAAGATATAACGTTACGGACCGAGGGCCAAAATGAGAATTCAATTAAGGACAGGACCAATATTCCCACCATTTTAGAAATAACACATTTCACAGCTACATTTCCCATTAATTAAGAACACTTAAAGGACAATATTGGCAAGTTTTTTCATGGTCCCAGCTGAACAGACCCATTAAAACAATCTTTTTTCTGCTTTATTTTTAAGGAAAGCAGCCAGACAAGATTCCCTCATGTCTGTCTGTGGAGTCTTCCAGGAAGTACATATTAAAGCGCGTTTATGCCAAATAGCAGAATTGTGCAGGTTAGCAGGAAGTCTTTGGAAAAGAAATCATTACCGCAGTGTAGGGAGGAGAAGCCGCTCCGATCCCAGTTTTCCCAGAGTCCCCGCGTTCCCGGAGAGCCTGGGTCTTATCAACGGCAGAATGCTCCGTCATGCTAAGGGCCAGAGTCCCCACTGGACATCTGCTTCCTTTCCCAGGGAGCCCCTGCCCTGCCCCATTTTCCCAGGGAGCCCCCCGTCCTGCCACCATTTTCCCAGGCCACAGAGCATCTATGTATGGCTGTTGACTCCCAGGTGACATCGAGCAGAGGGCCTCATAATGTGACTCAACTGCATAAGTCAGCGATGTCACGTTTCACAAGACAACAGACTCACTTCATCATGCAATACACATGGGAAAAATGACTGTTTGTTTGATTTTCCTAGAGAATGCTCTTTTCTGTCATCTCATTTACTGGTCTGTGAAACCCTACAGCAGTGCTCTTGCATGGCTAATCCTAATTCATGGTGATTTATATGGCTTGCATGTGTCACGTTATCAGTTTAAGCAGCTGGGGAGGATCAGAAGGTATACAGGTTGGTAAGCGTCGGAGTCTTTGTCAAGGGTGCAGTATGCAGCAGTGTTCAATCCTGCAATGCCATGCATACAAAATGGCAGTTCTGCAGTATGGCACTATTTCTGTGTATAACTAATTATGCACACACAGACACAAACACACAAACACACATATATACACACACACTCACACAGATGCACACACACATGCTCACACATAAGCACACACACCAACACACACACATGCACACACAAACTCACACAGACGCATGCGCATACGCAGACACACACACACACACACACATACACTCACACACACATACACACACAGAACCAGCAAGAGCAGGGTGGGTTCCCCTTCTTGAGTGTGGTTCCTCCCTCAATTTCTTCCTTCTTGCCATCCGGGTGTTTTCCTGTGCCATTGTTTTCCACTCTGACCACAGACTTGCTGTGTGGGGTTTCAGGCCAGGGTACACTGTGAAGCATACTCTTACCTAGGGGTGTAAACCTTAGGCTTCACCACGATAAGATTTGGAGATACATGAAATTTTGCCGCGATACTATTGGATAGGGTGCAATACTGTAATATAAGATATGATATGATAATTTGGGCTCCAGCTATTATAAACATGTACCATTTCAATCAAGTTTTCACCCTTTTTAGTACAGACTGGCTTGATTGACAATTCATTTATTCAGTAGGTGAGAGTATAAGCTTTCTAACGATGTATATAACATGTCTAATTTTGCTTTTGGAATAGTGTTTTATAGGTCAGCGTAACCGAACATTTTCTTATCATCGCATTCACTCTGTGGTAGCAGTAAAAGACGCCGTTATCGGTACTCTGGTTTTATTTTTTTAAATGAACTGACGATGTGAAGACAGTAGTAGACAGAGCGTGCCAGGGTACAGTTGGCTAACCAGGATGTACTGTATGTCTTGTGATTTCAGGTGAGCGACGTCTAAATGTGCACAAAAGTGATATTGCATTAGTACAGTGGATGTATAAGAATGCTAGGATGTCAATGATGCTAGTAGAATGTGTGTATGAGATCGCTAAATGTTACTATGTAGGAAATACAAGTACATGCATGTAGTCGCTAGCTAACTGGCTAGTTAGCCCCACTGTAGCAGCTAGTTAAGTGGCTAGTTAGCCCCACTGTAGCAAGCTAGAAGCTAGAAATGTCCGTTTGTAATCAGTAATATGTGCTTACGTGTGAATGTCCAGTAAATATGTGTTTAGCTATGGTGAGAATAATGTGTTCATGCGAATCTGAGAATTGCAAACTTTATTTTATTGAGAATATATGACAATAGATAATGATACCTGTGGAAAGAGTGGCTGTGACGATGGCAAGATTGTTGTGCGAGGCAGCAGCAGTGAACTTTGTACAGGCTCTGTGTAGAGGAGGAGCTCTGTGTGTGGCTGGCTTATCACAGAACGATGTGGACACTGGACACAGCTACCCAATGAGGATTTTCCTTCATCACGAGTACGGATATTGACACATTTTACTCGGATGGTACTCGTGCTCGTAAAAAGTACATTATCCTTACCGGATACTCGTTTCATCCGAGTATTCGGCTCAACCCTAGTACTCAGGCATCACAAATGCGCGTATATTTCACAAACGTTTGTCCAAGACAATATATGACCACTCAGTCTCAAACGGGACATCTCTACACGTAAAACCAATGGTAAGGTTGTGTATATTCAATATTTAGTCCCATATATTGACTGTAGAATGACATGGTATCATTTTTTTTAAAACTTCTAATTTATTTGGTTATTCATTGAGCAGCGTTTTCACTGCTGTATTGTAATATCTTAGGGCTATTGTCGGGTTTATCTTGTTGCTATGACGGAATACGATTTTTGAGTGGTGAAAGAATATTTTTATGAATGCCCAGATAGACAGTATTGTCCATTATGTCATGGGTGGGGGTCTAAAATGAGCGCCACACGACCGCGGTTTTTTTTTTTTATAACAGATGCCGCAGTGAAGTCCTGTCTCTTCACCTGCACAAAACGCACCCAGGCACGAAAGCTAGAAGCGTTCCTTTTCCTGTTAGGAAAATTGTGTACTCGATGTCCTGACAGGCTGTAGTTTGTGCAACCTGCACAAACACAATAATTTACCATGATGATACACAGTGAAATGCAATATTAAACTACTGAAAAAATAACTAATCAGAGACGTTGACAGAATTGCATGTGTTTCTCGGCTCTCAATGATACGAATCGATTAATTCATGTTGAATCGATTGAATTGAATTGTTGCTTTCTGTATTGATGCATCAATCTGAATCCATTAATTGTTACACCCCTACTCGTACCACAGGGTACACTGTGAAGCATACTCTGACCACAGGCTTGCAGTGTGAAGTTTCAGGCCAGGGTACGCTGTGAAGCATACCCTGGTCCAGAGGTGGACGAAGTACACAAATCCTGTACTTGAGTGAAATTACAAATACCCTTGCTAAATATTACTGCACTAAAACTTGAGTCAAAGTACAAAAGTACCTGCTTTTAAAAATACTTAAGTATCAAAAGTAAAAAGTAGGCTACTATTATTGGGGTTGCTGACATGACAAACAATTTAAAAATACAGTAGGCAAACTAAATTGTTCACCTCCTAACATACTGTATGTAAGAGTGAAAACTATGGTATAAATACAAATTCACAGTTTAATAAAAAAATAAAATGGAACAAAGGCACCATCAATTCTAATATTTCACTATCAAATATCAAAATACATCGAGGTTTCCTGGCGATTTAGCCACCAGAAATGATATAGCACAGGCAACAGGTCATAGCTTAATGCGGAAGTGAATGGATAAAAACGCTATTCCAAATGCTAAATTACAAATGAAAACACTGTCAGCTAGGTATATCAACAAACATATGGCTTAGGCATACCCAGAAGTGCTCAATAATAATAATATTTCCCAAGAAATAACGAAAAATCGTTGATAACGTTTCGTCAGGTGCAGTGTCTTTGACTGCTAACACAGAGTGAATACGATGATGAGAAAACTTTCGGTTGACCTATAAATGACATTCCAAAACCAAAATTAGACGTGTTATACATGGTTAGAAAGCGTATACTCTCACCTACTGAATAAATGAATTCTCAATCAAGCCAGACTGTACTAAAAAGGGCGACCACACCGTCAACAACACGTGTGCAGCAGCTTCTGGTCCGGTCTTACTCCAGAAAACGAGGTCAGCTAGCAATACCACACATGTTGCTTTCGGTGTTGTCGTCCTTTGTAGTACAATCTGGCTTGATCTACAGTTAATCGATCCAATAGGTGACAGAATAAGCTTTCTAATGATGTATAAGATGTCTAATTTTACTTTTGTAATACCGTTTTATAGCCTATTCCAGTGTATTCGAAAGTTTTGTCTCATTATAGCTGCATTACGCATTCGGTCTGTGGTAGCAGTGAAAGAAACGCTTTTTCACCCCAACTTGTAGGTAAAATACACTGCACCTGGCAAAATTTTATCGATGACTTTCGTTGTTTCTTGGAAAATACTATTATTCTTGAGAAATTCTGAGCGAGGCTGAGGCATATGTTTGCTGATAGATCGGGCTGATATACTGTTTTAAGATGTACTAGGACTGTTAAGCTGTCTCTCTGTGTTCCAAATCGCCAGTCTCTGCTTGCCTTCCCGCCTAGCTAACGTCTTTGGTTCAAAGTGTCATGAGCCAATCGAAACGCGCGCTGCGCCCTGATTGGTAGGCTTCAGTATGAAAGTGATGTTGTAATATTATTCTATAGGATCTTTTAGACAATCCATTTTCTCCACATCAAAGTAACGAGTAACAGACAGATATCGCACAAAAGTAGTGGAGTAAAAAGTATGATATTTAGTTTGAAATGTAGTGGAGTGAAAGTAAAAAGTCTCTCAAAATGGAAACACTTGAGTAAAGTACAGATACTTGAAAAAGGTACTTAAGTACAGTAATGAAGTAGGCCTACATGTACTTTGTTACTGTCCACCATTGCTCTGGTCACAGGCTTGCTGTGTGAATGTTTAGGCCAGGGTACACTGGGAAGCACGCTCTGAATAACTCTTTGTAAAATGTGTTATTTAAATCAATTTGACTGACATGCGAGCAGACTACATTAAATTAATATTAGGGTGTCAGTCTGGAAAAATTGACAAGCCGCATATTTATTTATTTATTTTAGATAAATAAATAAATCGCCTTCTTTTTAATTGCCCTCTTCTGCAGTATGTTCCTGAGAAAACAGGTTCCACAAATCTGGTCCTTATGTTGACAAATGCAAATAACAGACTCAAAAGGAAATCAAAAGCCTAGAATCAAGACGAGATCCTGAAAACCCTCTTCTCTGCACTAAGGAAGCAATTAAGCACACCTGACCTGACTGATCACAAACACCTGTGAAGCCATGTCCCCAACATAATGGTGCACTGAAATTGGCAGACTATGTATAAAAAGTCATGTAATACATGTTATATTTTTCAGTCCAACAATTTTTGATTATATATTTTATTTTTTAAATCAATCATTTGGCAGATAGTTTTAGCCAAAGTAACTTAAAATAGTGCATTATATTAGAGTTAAAAGTCTAGTAAGTAAATGGTTTATAATAATACACTACATGGCCAAAAGTATGTGGACACCTGACATCCAACATCTCATCCGAAATTATGAGCATTAATATGGAGTTGGTCCACCCTTTGCTGTTATAACTACCTCCACTCTTCTGGGAAGGCTTCATACTGGATGTAGGAGCATTGCTGCATTCCATTCAGCCAAAAAAGCATTAGAGAGGTTGGGCACTGATTGGGCGATTAGGCCTGGCTCGCATTTGGCTTTCCAATTAATCCCAAACATGTTGGAAGAGGGTTGAGATCAGGGCTCTGTGCAGGCCCTTCAAGTTCTTCACACCGTTCTTGACAAAACCATTTCTATATGGACCTCACTGTGTGTCCAGGGACAATGTCAGGCTGAAACAGGAAAGGGCCTTCCCCAAAATGTTCGGGAAGCACAGAATCATCTAGAATGTCATTGCATGCTTTAGCATTAAGATTTGCCTTCACTGGAACTAAGAAGCCTAGCCCAAACCATGAAAAACAGCCCCAGACCAAGGGGTGTCTGGATACTTTTGGTCATATAGTGTACTTCAAGTATACTAACTTAGAAAACAGTACACTTCAAGTATACTATACTTGATGTAAAATGTACAATTTCCAATTTTACAATTAAGTCATTTGGCAGATTTTTTCAGCCTAAGCAACTTACAATAGCGCATTAATTATACTTTCATTATACTGAAGAAAACTACATTCAGTGGCCACTTTATTAGGTACATCTATCTAATACCATGTCGGCAAGACCTCCTGCCCCCTGCACAGCGTGAAATCTTAGTGGATTAAACAAGGTGCTGGAAACATTCCTTAGGGACTTTGGTCCATGCTGACTCAATGGCATCACACAGTTCCAGCAGATTTCTGCCCTGCCACACATTCATGCTGGGGACCTCCCGTTCCACCTCATCCCAAAGGTGCTCCATATGATTGAGATCTGGGACAGGCAATTGGAGTAAAATAAATACATGGTCACGTTCGTGGAACCTGCTTAAGATGATAATGTGCTTTGTGACTGTTATCCTGCTGGAATTAGGGAAAGAGTAGCCTGTGGCCATAAAGGGACGCATGTGGTCAGCAACACTGCTTAGGTATGGCTTTCTAATGATGCTCAGGTGATATTAACCAGTATAGCATGACCAGCCTGCATTGTTTTGTTTTTTGTTTTATTTTTATTTGCACAAATTTAAAATCAACAAAGGAAAGGAAACTAGTAAGCAGATAGTGACATGAAACCCCAAGGGGCTTATGTAAGGTCTCTACCTATAATAATATACAGTTTACATGAATATTTACAACACATTACATCAAAACATGTTGACACAAGGCAAGATCAATGGATTCATGCTATTTTCACTGAATTCTGCCCTTGCCACCTGCATGTAGTAGCCACAATTCATCAGACCAGACCAAGTTTTTCCCGACCTTCAGTTGTCCAGTTTTGGTGATCACATGTCCACCTTCTCTCTTACAAACATTTTAGCAGAGTGGGTGCGAGAATGCACACACAGGGAAGAGTTTTATTTCCCGAACCGTGGAAAAGCTTTTACACTTGCCCGCATACCTTCCTGAAGTTTCCCCTTGTAAATTCTGTTCTATTCTATTCTACAGGTTTGTCACACCCATGTTAAAAGGCAATAAGACTTTGAGCCAGTGTTTGGGTTTCCAATGAGGCCTGTGCTAAAACTGTGTATAAGCTCAGGATTTGCTCAGTTCAGTCCTTCTTTCCATCACCTCAACAGGCTCTTCTAAATCATGCGTTAAACTTTTCCCTCGCGCAGCCAGGAAGATCCATGATCCATGTGAAAGATTCTCTCTGAAATGTGACAACCCAGAGATAAGGCCAAAGTGCGTGCGTGTCTGCATGTGTGCGTGTTTGAGTGTGTGTGTGTGTGTGTGTTTGTATTTGTGTGTGTGTGTGTACCTGTCTGTATTTGTGTGTGAGTGTGTGTGTGCATGTGTGTGTGTACTGTATGTGTGTGTGTGTGTGTGTGTGTATGTGTGTGCATGCATATGAGTGTTTGTGTGAGCGTGTGTGTTTGAGTGTGTGCGACTGTGCGTGAGTGATCAAAGCAAGTAAAACATTGGCACTACGGTGAAGAGGCAATTCCAACAGCCACTACAACAGTACGGAAATGTTCACCCAGCCCAGAAAGAGCAGCCTTCCCCAGTGCCACGGCGGATTGGTCTGGTTCCCTCGCTTTCTCTTCAGTTCAGATAGATTTGAAAAACAGCGGGACACACACCAGGGAGCAGAAGCGCATGAGAGAGCTGGAATAAAAAGCAGAAAGGAAAGGAAGAAAGAAAGAAAGAAAGGCATTCCGAGTGAGGCGGGAGAAAAGAGGATGACCGGGCCACAAACCCACCAAGTCCCAGGTCTCGCCGCCATGTTTCCAAGCCCTGTGAGTCACACTCATGGACTCGTGTCAAGAACGTCGCAGCAAAACCCGCAAAGACCACATAAAAGCCACTCAGACAGCCGCCGAGGAGCGGGACAGCCACCCAATCCCGCGCTGCGCTTGTACCTTCGTACATAAACACAAGGAACGCCGGCTTGTCCCTCCGAAAGTCAACAGAACGGTGCCGCAATTATCAACAGCGCAGCAGGGCATCGACGCAAAAACCACCGGCGGCGGCTGTTTGAAGCAGGCTTCTCGCGGGGACTGCTCGCGACCGCCTACCAACCCCGGGCCCTCTTCGGACCGTCGAGGTCTGGAAAGGATTATTTTCGAAAGCGAGCGGAAAAGCGGCAGCGCGCTCGGCTATCGGCGAGCTGTCACGGAGGAGCGCGAGGGGAAGCGAGGGAGAAGCGAGGAGGCCGGGCGCCGGACGCCGCCGAGGCCGGCTCGGCCCCGGCGCTCTGCGTCGCAGGATGTTTCTCGTCGGGGCGCAGCTGGCGAAACTCGGACGGCTCTCCATCTGTTTCTTCTAAATCCAGCTGCGGCGGCGGCGGAGAGGGCGAGGGCGGGGCCCGGGGGTAAACGGAGCTCGGGTCTTTCGCCGGCGCGGCTTTTCGCCTCCGCGTCCGGCCAACCCTTCGCCGCCGCAGTCCGTGTTTTCTCTCCGTCCGGTCCCATTAGGCTCAAACGCGGGCGCTGGAAAAACGAAACGCCGTCGCACCGTCTGTAATTTGTCCTGACTTGACGACCACTTGAAAGATGTGCCTTTCAAATTTAATAAAACCTAGTCTTTGCCACCGTGATGTTTTTTTTTTTAATTTTTCCCAGCGCAAAACAAACATTTCACAATTTTTGCCCGTGTACATTCACTTCTGGTTGCCGGGCAACGCACACAAAATGAGTGCAGTGAACCTGTGACTGGGAGAGAGCGATTTTATATAAACGGTCACAGTGTGATATGATGAAGGAATCTGTCTCACTGGTAGGCAGGGTGGAACCACTTCAAAGGGCCGCGTTTTTGATGTATGAATTCCCTTCTCAATTCGGTACGTGGATTTTCTGTTATGGAACGGCGAAGAGCGGCGACCGTGGGTGGGCTACGCACCTGTCTCAAGCAGTGAGCGGTCGCCTTTGATCTCGATTTCCAGGACTACACACAGGCCTTTGATCTACACGCCCAACCCAATACCCCGAGGCCTCATTATATTGGTGCTCAGTTAGATTGATAGCGTAGGGGAGACAGGTCAACCTTCGGAAGGAACAAACATCATCGGCTAAGCGGTGGTCCCAATCACTCTCAATAGCGACTGCATCACCATTGTAGCGACTGCTCGTACTGTCAGTGCTGCCTCTGCTGGGGATACCAGGTAATGCAACCATCTCAGCAGCATAAGGCAGCCATTTTGTGTCACAACGTTCACCAACGGAAGTGGAGGGGAAGGGATATTTTTAAGCCTGTTGAACAAGGAGGCAAGATGAACCAGACACTGGATAACAAGCTATTAGTTAGCACAGAGTGGGGTGGGTGTGGGAGAGAGCAGCACAGAGTGGGCTGTGTATGGGAGAGAGCAGCACAGAGTGGGGGTGTGGTAGAGAGCAGCACAGAGTGGGGTGAGTGTGGGAGAGAGCAGCACAGAGTGGGCTGGGTGTGGGAGAGAGCAGCACAGAGTGGGGTGAGTGTGGGAGAGAGCAGCACAGAGTGGGCTGGGTGTGGGAGAGAGCAGCACAGAGTGGGCTGGGTGTGGGAGAGAGCAGCACAGAGTGGGGTGGGTGTGGGAGAGAGCAGCACAGAGTGGGCCGGGTATGGGAGAGAGCAGCACAGAGCAGGGTGGGTGTGGGAGAGAGCAGCACAGAGTGGGCCGGGTGTGGGAGAGAGCAGCACAGAGTGGGCTGGGAGTGGGAGAGAGCAGCACAGAGTGGGCTGGGTGTGGGAGAGAGCAGCACAGAGTGGGGTGGGTGTGGGAGAGAGCAGCACAGAGTGGGGTGGGTGTGAGAGAGAGCAGCACAGAGTGGGCCGGGTGTGGGAGAGAGCAGCACAGAGTGGGCTGGGTGTGGAAGAGAGCAGCACAGAGTGGGCCGGGTGTGGGAGAGAGCAGCACAGAGTGGGCTGGGTGTGGGAGAGAGCAGCACAGAGTGGGCTGGGTGTGGGAGAGAGCAGCACAGAGTGGGCTGGGTGTGGGAGAGAGCAGCACAGAGTGGGCCGGGTGTGGGAGAGAGCAGCACAGAGTGGGCTGGGTGGGGAGGCAGAGGGAGGAGGCTCTGTTTTCAGGTCTTTAACTGCTCCTCCAGGAGATCACAGTGCTGAAAACTGAAACCAGGACCCCCTTCCTTTTGGGATTTCCCTTTGGGATCATAATAAGGGGTCGGCAACGTGTCAGCACAGGGACGTCAGTGTCTGTGGGAAAATTAGAAGTCTGTGGTTAATTACTCTGCGATGGAAAAACCATCAAAATAGTCAATTCAAAAAATGTTTGAAAAAAAGTTAATGTCCATCACATAGTCCTGTAATTTATAAAAATTGTCCATCATGGAGGATGGTGGTGCTGACCCTTGATAACACTGCTATAGGTTTACCTGTGTAAAGCCTGCTGTGTAGAGGTATTTGTCTAAAATTGTTGGTTTGTTGGCTAACTTTATGTTTATTGATAATGAACGGGCCTGTGGTTTAGGTGATGTTCTTGAGACTAACACTAAAGACCTCCATTTTTGTAAACGGATGTGGATGAGTGTGGCTGCTAAGCCATTGCAGTGTAATGCAATGCAAGGCTTGTCTGCCAATGAGCAAGCCTCCACTGAAGCTGTATGGCTGGGGGTCTGTATTCGATCAACATTTGTCCTTAACTTTGTCTTAGAAGCGAATGCAAACGTTTTCTTCACAATCTCAGTTGGGTGAGCTCGTCTGAAGCAACTTTTTGTGAGCTAGTTTGAGAAAAAAAAGAAAAGAAAAAAAAACATACCGCTAACCTTCCTGTTGTCTTCTGGGTCAAATATAAGAGCGGTCAAAAACCCTACCATTGGAAAAAGGTAAACATTCCCCTTTTTTAAATATATAAAAGCAGTATAACATAAAGGTACAAAGATTGTCTTATGAGTCTTTTTAACCCTGCAGCTATGAAATTAGAAGTCAAACTCAAAGTTAAACTCCACACATTTATTGCAGAAAAAAAAATGATGATGTGTGCTTTGTAGTAAAAGCAAGTGGTGGAGTACAGAAACAGTACAGTCTCTCTGGACTGTCAGAAGTCACAAAACAGGTTTTCACCTATTTATTGGTGAGAGACAAGTAGGTTCTACATTAACAAAAATGATTCAGGATTTAAAATTCATTGAGGAGCTTTATCTCAGGGGATCTAGTCAGGGTGGGCAATTTTTGACAACAGACATGAGGTGCCTGCAAAACAAGAAGATAACATAAGGGTTAAATGCAAAAGTATTTGGACAGTGACCCAATTTTATTTTGGCTCTTTACTCCAGCACATTGGATTTGAAATAAAACAATGCAGTTAAAAAAAAATAGACTGTCAGCTTTAATTGCTGGGTATTTACAATGATCTGGTTTTGCGTAGAAATGACATGAAAACTAGATAAATGTCCCACCATTTTAGGGGAGCAAACGCAACGGAGAAATTGGATGCTCAGCTATTTCTTGGCCATCTGTGTGTCTTTGCAACACTATTTAATGCCAAAGAAAGCTCACAAATGTTTTTGTGACAAATCTAATCTGTGAGTAATGGTGAAGGTAGTGCTATGGCTCGGGCGTGTATGGCTGCCACTGGAACTGGCTCACTTGTCTTCACTGCTGATGTGACTGCAGATTGCAGCAGCAGGATGAATGCTGATGTGCACAGAAACATTCTATCTGCTCCGATCCAACCAAATGCCCCAAAACTTCACCCTGGAGCAGGGCAATGACCTGACCAAATGACCAATGACCAGGGCAAACACACTGCTAAAGCAATCAAGGAGTTTTTCAGGGCCAAAAAGTGTAATGTTATTGACTGGCCAAGTCAATCACCCAGCCTGCATCTAAATGAAAATGTGTTTCGCTCACTGATAACCAGATTGAATGCCCCAGAAGAAAACAGGAACTGAAGATGGCTGCAGTACAGGCGAGGCAGAGCATTACCAGGGAAGATACCCAGTGTCCGGTGATGCCTGTGGGTCACAGACTTCAGGCAGTCATCGAATGCAAATGATTTGCATCCAAGGACTAAAGATGATGACTTAATTTCAGAGTAGGTTCATTTCTCCCATTACTTTTGCTCCCCTAAAATGGTGGGACTGTGAATAAAAAGCGCGGTAATTCCGACACAGATCACCCGATATGGATGTAAATATCCCCAAAGAGCTGACTGATGTCACAGTCCCAATAAATGCATTTAACTGTATATACTTTTTGCTTTTAATTGTTAGTCGGAGGCACACATTTTGATTGAATCCTAGGCAGGGTCTCTCTCTCTCTCTCTCTCACACTCTCCCCATTTCCCTCTGTCTCTCTCTCTCGCTCTCCCTATCTCCCCCCCCTCTCTTTATTGCCCATCACTCTCGGGCTGCCAGGTCATCTCCTCATGCAGACTCTTCAGGAGGAGCATGCTGAGCCTGTCTCACTTCCAGGTGACAGTCAGGGACGGCGCATCTTCTTCCCCGACACACCGGACCTGGCAACCCTCCTGCCCTGCTCTGACATGCGCTATGACATCACTTCAGAGGTATGACATCACTTCAGAGGTATATGCGCTTGCAACCCTGGGGCCTCTGCTCCGATAGGACTTAAATACCGCCAGTCTTTGGTAGCGCAAATAGCCTAACTAACGTGTGAATCTACAAATTAAAAAGGCAAAGCACGCGTTTCGGTTGCTGGGAGTCATCTTAAGGCGAGCCCCGGTGAGGACAGGCTGGCGAGCAGACGTTACCTCAGAGCTTCGGCTGCAGCAGGTCCAGGCTGGAGGTGCCGTCCAGCGGCGGCGCCGCAGAACGGAAAGCGCGACGCGAAACCCGGTGTCAGCCTTCGGGGGAAGCTCCTTAAAAGCTCGCCCCACTCTGAGCTCTTAACAGAGATTACCGCACAGGTACGTCTTCGCCGCAGTCATCCTCCGCAGGGCGACACTGTCACATTCCTCCTGCAGGCCGAGAGTGGCGCCTCCGCACGTCAGGACACAGCGTCAAACATTCAGCAGTCAAACAGGAAGTGTCTTTTCCTTCTCACACACACGTGGTTATATATAGCCACTGTGAAGGTGCTACTTATATTTGACGCAGACATACGAAACAGCGCAACAGTAGGGCTGTTGATGGGAAAAAAAAGCACATTTAGATGTAAAGTAAATTGGTTTGAATGTGTGGTGGAAATGTATGTGTATGACACTGCAGTGGGCCATAGGTCTCTGGTTTTGATTTCCTCCTGTGAGATGCGGTAGCTCAGACCTCCATGGCCCTTTCCCTGTTTACCCAATTTGTTTTTCTCCTCCATCATTAGAGCCCCTTTCACGACTAATTAGAAAACACATAAAGCATGCGCCTAAATATAACCGGACCTTTCCAATGATAACATGAGGGCCCAAACTATACTCCTCTCCGGCTAATTAGAGCAAATATCTCCCCGCTTGCCGAAGAAGGCCCCCGGCTCTTTGGCCTCCTGCCATTGGAAGGCTGAAATGTAAATACAGAAGAGAATATTGGCCCCACTCCTTGCCCCCGACCTCCGTGACCTGTAAAGTTTTAAAATACATTCTTACATTAGCCGTGGAGGGCAGTAGCAGTCCCTCGCTCTCGCTCGGAGAGCGCAGGCCGACTCACGAGGGGGGAAGCGCCGCCGGCCGCCATTCCCTCCCTCACGGTTCAGGATTAGGTTCGGACTGTAACAGGTGAACCCGAAGACCTTCTGCTGGACGGACAACAAAGGAGCCGCGCTCAAAAGCCGTCTCAGCATAAACACATTTTAAATCTCCGCTGGCACAGACTGCTTGTAATAGTAGCAGCCAAACCCCTCCGTAAAAAAAAATTCATAAATGGTAAGAAATTAGTCATTTGGGCTTTGGGGTCACTTTGTTATTTAATCGAGGAAGGCATCGCCCTGATTTCCATCAGAATTAAATATTTATTTATTTATTTATTTATTTATTTATTTATTTATTTACTTACTTAATGCTTACTGAACTCGGAAGACCCCATTGAGATGGAAATCTCTCTCCCAAGGGTTCCATGACATGAAACAGGACGGCACAAAGACAGACAGCGAACAATCAGAAGGACCATAATGCACCGGGACCAGACAGCTGTGTAAACAGGATTTAACACCGAGACTAAAAGCAGGAGCACACTTCAGTCACTGCATCATAAATTACAACCTGACGCCTCTCGTTGACCTTATAATCTAAATACAGATTTATAAAAAACCTACCCGGGTTTAAACCGCGTTAACGGATACATTTAATAGACCAATTAATCTACTGAATGCATATGTTATGAAATGAAATATCAAAGGTGTGAAATGCACAGAGAAACTGACCACTAACAGCTGTAGGAGGATATTTATTTATTTAAAATTGAAATAAAGTCATCTGACAAAGGCTGCATTTAATCAATGTACCACACAGTGACTATAACCTATATTTCAAGTACACCGTGCAAACTTGGTCTACAAGCGGTATTTATAAAACTGCAAGCCTGCTACCCTGCAGATTCTTTTTTTAAAATGACATATGAGGTTCTACATAAACACCCCAGTTTCATCTAGACTCTGGCTGAAACACATTTTTCAAAAGTCCCTTTTCATTTCAGATTCTCCAAGGTGAAACGGGCTGCCGACCAGAAACATATAAATGCCATAAAATCAGTATGCACCCACAAAACAAAATAATCCTCGTTTATATCTGCAAGTCAGCCACAAGAGGGTTAGGGTTCAGAGCGAGCAGCTATTTCTGTACCCTTAAATCAACAGCTATTAGTCACCGAGGCAACCGAGTGAGACGGCTGCACTGTACGGGTTAATGGGGGGCTGTGTGGAAGGCCAGCCTGACACCTCCAGCCTCGGCCACTCTAATCAATAGGCAACATACAGGGAGGTACCTGGTTTGGGAAAAGAGTACAGATTTAATTAAGTGTCAATGGAATGGTGAGTGGTTATATCTTAAACATTGCCCCCATAATATTCCCCCTCGCATACCGTATATTTCATTTTATTTCAGTTTTTGGTTGTTTGACATAAGAGTTTGAAAAAAAACAAAACATGCTGGCGGCACTCACAAAGCCAAAAAAAAGCAGGTAAACATATTTAACTAATATGAAACTAATAGTAGCCTAGGCTAATACTAAGGCTTTGCAATCATCATCATGCTTGTGTCCAATTCAGGCTTACGTTTAACATAAAGACACAAAATGAGTGCAGTTGTGTACTTTAAAAAATGTGGGACAGTAGGGGAAGCTAAAAACTATTCTTGGCAAGGTGTTCAATCTTCAACTACAGTGTAATCCCCCTTAGTCTACAGGTTTAGTTTACTTACCAATGCCTTATCATGGGCGCAATAACCAAAATCAAACTAACCTTATATGTAATAATTACATTACACATAAGATATTATTAGAGATTACATAATAACAACAACAATAATAATATCAGTAATAATAATAATAATTTAAAACGATTATTCATTTATTTATTTTGCAGGACGACAGATCTTTGAGCAAATGCACTTTATACGCCTTATCGCGTGATGTCAGTGAAACCGGACAGTTCATAGGACCCTGAAGACTTTGCTAGACTTCACCTGTTCGCATGCACAGTTCCACTTTTTCACCTGTAGTTGCTCTCCTCTGTCTGTGCCCATTAATTCTTTTGCTAGTGGGGAAAATGGTTTCGTACGTAGTCTGCAGCTTTCTCCTAGCATCCGTAGCGTTCCCGGGGACCTTCCTCGGAGAGGTGGTGTTTCGCTGCCCTAGCTGCAGCGCCGAGCGGCAGGCTGCATGCCCGAAGCTCACGGAAACTTGCGCTGAGATGGTAAGGGAGCCCGGCTGCGGCTGCTGTCCGGTTTGTGCTCGACAAGAAGGCGAATCTTGCGGCGTCTACACCCCGCGATGTTCCAGTGGGCTACGCTGCTATCCAAAGCCGGATTCCGAATTGCCTCTGGAGCAGCTCGTGCAAGGTCTCGGACGATGCGGACACAAAGTGGATGTAGAGCCCACGGGAAGCCAAGAACATCGGGAGGTTAGCGGTGAGTTAGCTAGTCTGCTTTTAGGCATTTTTTTTGCCACGGTAGAAGATTCAAGCGACCCTTGTACGGTTTTGTGTTTTCTGCCTCGTAATTAGTGTGCTGTATCGATCGTACCTTTACACAATAGGCGTACATTAATAACCTACGATGCCAGGGAAGATGCTGTTTTGACACGTACTTTGATCATGCTTGATTAGTATCCAGAGCATGAAAATATTTATTTTATGAAAGTATTGTTTTTGCAAATTACACGTTTTGACGAACAAAAAGATTCCATGCATGACCTAAGACAGCAATAGCTAACCTAGCAAATATAATGTTCTCACAGTCTTGCAACGCATTGTATTGACATTTTACTATTGTTAAAATATCTCAGCAGCGCTCAGAGTGGGCTAGCCTGCAATATAGGCAGATAATGTACTGTTGGCTTTGGAAGTTGTTGGTCTCAAAGCTCACTACATGTTATGCCTATATCTGTTTTAGCTGCTCTGATAACCTCCTTTATGGCAATACAACTTGCTGTGTTTTTTTTTTCTTTTTTTTTCTTCTTCTCCATGCATCCATGGATCCGTAAATTTAACAGAAGTAATGGCACTCGGTTGGAATTTAATGAGCTGTGAGGAGGCATAGTTACTGCTCTTTCTAAACCGTAATCAAATATATTTTTCACTTGCATTCAGAAGTGTCACATCTGAAGATCTAATCTATTCTTAGCAAACTGGCTTTTGAATAGATTGCTGTGAAATGCATTGATGGCATAGTGGCCACTGGATGACTGACAGTATAGTGGCATTGTTTTGTGTTGTGGTCATTGATACCTCCAGCATTCTTCCTGTGGTAGCAACAGTGCTATTTAGATGATTCTCATGGAGAGACTGAACTTAACTGTGGATGCCATGGCTTTCCTGGAAAGAGGAGGTAAACAGAATCTAGCAATGATTAGCACTGTGGACTTTGAGTTTTGGCCCATCTTTGTTTGGAAGTTGCCAGGCCATGTAGCATATGCTCTGTGGCACATTGTATGGATGTATGCACACAAACATTTAAAACTATCGCAAACACAGACAGGTCCATTGCACTGCACAGGTGTATGCACACAAACATTTAAAACCATCGCAAACACTGACAGGTCCATTGCACTGCACAGGTGTATGCACCCAAATATCTAAAACCATCTCAAACACAGACAGGCCCATTGCATTGTATAGATGTATCTACACAAACATTTAAAACCATCTCAAACACAGACAGGTCCATTGCATTGTATCGGTGTATGCACGCAAACACCTAAAACCATCTCAAACACAGACAGGCCCATTGCATTGTATAGGTGTGTACACACAAACATCCAAAACCTTCTCAAGCACTGACAGGTCCATTGCATTGCACGAGTGTATGCACACAAACATTTAAAACCATCTCAAACACAGACAGGTCCATTGCATTGTATCGGTGTGTGCACACAAACATCTATGACCACCTCAAACACAGACAGGCTTGTTGCATTGTATAGATGCACACAAACATCTAAGACCACCTCAAACACAGACAGGCTCGTTGTATTGTATAGATGTATGAGCACAAACTTCTAAAATCATCTCGCAAAGAGTGTCTGAACTAAAATGAAAGGGAAGGATATTTGCACATTTTTTTCTCTGAATGGAAATATCTGGCCTGGTTTGCTGTTCGCCAAAGAGTTCTGTGTAACCAAGGTGATGCACTGGCCAGAGTTGGCTTTGAGTGTTAGAACTTGGAGTGAAGTCAGGGAGGAGTAACCTGGCATGTTCAAGGATGAAACAGTTGGGTGACATCCTCACTGAAAGGTTATTTCTCTCTGCCTGGGAGGAAAGGAAGGTGACCCAAAACCAAGGCTTCCAAAATGTCCTCCAGATGCCCAGTTTTGAAATACCTTGGCTGGGGGTGGACGGCTTATAGGCGAGCCTGCCGTGCTGCCTGCTCGGCTGAGAGAGATGGCCCTAATCCCGCTCGCCCACAGGCAGGCCGCAGCCAGTGCCCCTCAGGCCTTCCCCTGAAAGTCGGACACGAGAGAGGCACAGTGTGTTCCAGAGCGCGGTCTCAGCGGAACTCTGCGCTCGCGTAAACAATGTCAAAATATTATTGAGTTACACAATGTTTTTCCAGCAAAAGGACGGTGGTGCTTGGACCGGGCGGTGTTATGTTGCTGCCAAGCCGTTGCGATTGTGCTAGCGGAACGCCAGCGAGCCCGAGGTGCAGGGACAGCGTAGCGGTCAGGAAGGCGATGCGCTGGCATAGAGGCTAGCGGCGCTGGCTTAGAGGCTAGCGGCGCTGGTGTAGAGGCTAGCGGCGCTGGAGTAGAGGCTAGCGGTGCTGGACTAGAGGCTAGCGGCACTGGTGTAGAGGCGCTGGAGTAGAGGCTGGCGGCGCTGGTGTAGAGGCTAGCGGCGCTGGAGTAGAGGCTAGCGGCGCTGGAGTAGAGGCTAGCGGCGCTGGAGTAGAGGCTAGCGGCGCTGGAGTAGAGGCTAGCGGCGCTGGAGTAGAGGCTAGCGGCGCTGGAGTAGAGGCTAACGGCGCTGGTGTAGAGGCTAGCGGCGCTGGAGTAGAGGCTAGCGGCGCTGGTGTAGAGGCTAGCGGCGCTGGCGTAGAGGCTAGCGGCGCTGGTATAGAGGCTAGCAGCGCTGGTGTAGAGGCTAGCGGCGCTGGAGTAGAGGCTAGCAGCACTGGTGTAGAGCCTAGCGGCGCTGGAGTAGAGGCTAGCGGCGCTGGTGTAGAGGCTAGCGGCGCTGGAGTAGAGGCTAGCGGCGCTGGAGTAGAGGCTAGCGGCGCTGGTGTAGAGGCTAGCGGCGCTGGAGTAGAGGCTAGCGGCCTGTCCTGTAATCAGGGTTCAGCCCTTAAAGACACTCTTTGTTGCCGTTTCCCCTGGTGATGACCGGTTCTTCTGTCTGGGTGGCATGTCCCCTTAAGTCTTTCTTCATGTCTGGAACAGAGGCGTATTTATCGTCTCCGAACTTGTGAAGAACGCTTGTGGGCTGTGGTACAGCTGAACACTGTGAGAAACGGGGGCCTGTGGTGCAGCTGAACACTGAGAAACTGGGGCCTGTGGTGCGGCTGAACACTGAGAAACTGGGGCCTGTGGTACAACTGAACACTGAGAAACTGGGGCCTGTGGTACAACTGAACACTGAGAAACTGGAGCCTGTGGTACAGCTGAACACTGAGAAACTGGGGCCTGTGGTACAGCTGAACACTGAGAAACTGGGGCCTGTGGTATGGCTGAACACTGAGAAACTGAGGCCTGTGGTATGGCTGAACACTGAGAAACTGGGGCCTGTGGTACAGCTGAACACTGAGAAACTGGGGCCTGTGGTACAGCTGAACACTGAGAAACTGGGGCCTGTGGTACGGCTGAACACTGAGAAACTGGGGCCTGTGGTACGGCTGAACACTGAGAAACTGGGGCCTGTGGTACGGCTGAACACTGAGAAACTGGGGCCTGTGGTACGGCTGAACACTGAGAAACTGGGGCCTGTGGTACAGCTGAACACTGAGAAACTGGGGCCTGTGGTACATCTGAACACGGTGGCATCTTCTACAGCTCCAGAGCGTTGATTGAGGTATCTCGCTCCACCATTAATGGTCATTTAGGTGATATCTGTTCCATTAACTGAAGGCCCAGCCACGTTTAGCCCAGTCGCGCATCTCTGATTGGCTGGGAGTATGTGAGGTATTTCCTGGGGAGCCCTTTGCATTTCCTCCCCATGCCTGTTTTTGCCTTGTCCCGTCCTTTGTGTTTGGACTCAGTTTACCGTGCAGACCCGACCTTTGAGCTTTGAGCTGCTGTGCCATTTGTTTTGAAGCGTGAGGCAGTGTGCCCTTCTTTCGTGCTGCTGTACTGGATGGATAACAGGGCCTGGCTGAGAGAGTGCCACGGCAGGATTAAAACCCACATCCGCGCGGTGGGAGTCGCATATGCCCGAGAGCTGGCCGGCCTACTAACTGCCACACGGCTTGCCAAGTCGCTGTGACTTGGACTGTGAAGCGCACGTTCTTCCTGTGAAGTACGTTTGCGTGGGTGGGTTGGGGGGGGGGGGTGAGCTTCTCGCGCTGTTCTATGTAGTTTAATGTTTCTTTGTATCTCATAGAAAACATGTTCTTATGTTCTGGCCATGCTGCCTTGTCTCTGTCACCCCCATTTCGTAAGTAAGCAGGGAACCTTCTTAAAAATAAAGCAATTGCGACAGGTGCATTGGTGCAAAAAAATTACTGCGGAGAAGAAAAATGACAGCTGACTCGTCACCCTGAGAAACCCCTGCACACAGGCCATGGTTTGGTTGTGATTAGAATGTTTATCATGCATTTTATTGTGCCATTCGGTGTTCCAGCTTCATAATAGCGGAAACCGTACTGTACAGCGCATTGAATCTAGCCTTGCCAGACTCTTAGTTTGAAACGGCGGTGTGAGAGCCAGTTTTATTGAGCTTCTGCATGATGGCGTGGGGTTTGCGAGCGTGGCCCTTTCAGGTCAATGCTAGCAGCGCGCAATATGGAGAGTTATATAGGTTATAAACTGTACTGAGCATCTGTTTTCACTGTAGCTTTCCTAGTGACTCAAATGTAGTGTCTTCATGGCTTGGGGCATGGTTTAGCTTTGACTTGAATGGTAGTAATTCAATTGTCACTTTTTACGTAGCGTGATGGATCAAAGTGCGTGGATTTGAATCAGTTGAGGAGAAGTTGAGATCAGTTGAACGGACCTAGATTAAATGAGTTCAAATAGCTCCGTGCTGTATAATTATTTAACTATTTCTGTGGAATAGAAATGTACTTCTGTGAGCTTTTGTCTGCATACGGTAGCCTAAATATTTGTTCATTTTCAGGTTGAATATAGTCTGAACTGGCTGTGCGTGCTTGCTGCCCTGTTTCAGAAGGCACACGTGTTTACACCGCGTAGCGTACACTTACTCCTGTAATATTCACCTGAAGAAGTGGCGATTATGAAACCTGTGTAAACACAAGAATCACAGAAACTGATTGTGCCCTTCAGACCTTCAGAGGGGGAAAAAAAGCGGCTTTGCTTTTTTTCCTTGAGAAGCCACCACTGCGTGTTGAGAGGCTAAGGAAGAACTCTGAATGGACGCCATTTTCGTTTTGGCTCCTCAGGTTCAGTGATGATTAAAATGAAACCTGAATGTTTTTGATAGGGAAGGTTGAATTACTGCATTACCTCACGCGGCTCTGGTTCTGTTTCCTTTTTAAAGGCGCGTGCTTTTAAATCCTTACGCTTCAGCACACATCAAACAGCTTTCCATACACTTGTGAATATGGACACGGCTCGTGAACTCCTATTGCCTTTGTGTAACTTCCCTCTCTCTCTCTCTCTCTTTCCCCTTCTCTCTCTCTCTCTCTCTCTCTCTTTCCCCTTCTCTCTCTCTCTCTCTCTCTCCCTCTCTCTCCCTCTCTCTCTCTCTCCCCTTCTCTCCCTCTCTCTCCCTTCTCTCTCTCTCTCTCTCTCTTTCTCCATCTCTCCATCCCTCTCTCGTGCTCTCTCTCTTTCTCCATCCCTCTCTCTCTCTCTCTCTCTCTCCCTCTCCCTCTTTCTCTCACTCTCCCTCCCTCTCTCTCTCTGGTCTAATGTGCCCTGGCTTGTCCTCGGCTCCCTCCCTTCGATAGGCCTACAGGGGGCTAATTAGTATCGCTGGGGTGGCTGGGGCTGTGAGGTTAGCCTCCTGTGGCATCTGCGTGTCAGGACCTGCACCTGGAGGAGCTCTTTAATGGCTGGGGGTGCAGCCAGCATTGCACAGCAGAGAACCAGCCAGGAATTCCAGCCCTCTTTCTGGGTCCTCTCACTCCCTGCGCCCCGCCCCCTCACCCTCCCCCCCCCCTCCCACACACACAGCTCCCTCACCTCAGAAACACAGAAAACTCAAACGAGAGACAGAGAAAAGTTGGTCTCCCACCCCAGAATGCGCTGAGAATCTCTCGGGATAGAAGGTCGATGCAGTAAGAATCTCTGTAGGCCAGTGTGCAAATGGTTAATTATTTAACAAGACCAGGTCAAAACCTAGTATATGGCTGGACCTCTCCGGCCAACCGATGGTGTAACTTCATAACTCGGCCGACCAATGGCGTAACTTCATCACTCAGTCACTCAGTCACAGACATTTGAGTTTGTAGGGCTGGCCCCGCTGTTGCGGTCCAGCAAAAAATGCATTATTAAAAATAAATAGTTGTGTGACATATCATTAGTAATTGTGTCCATGGAAGAGCGTGCAGTAAGCCTCGACACCTCTGGCCTCTGTAGGGTGATTCTGTACTGCCGAAACTCCCGTACCTTCCGAGCAAGCTCTCCTCTCAAACCGCACGAATACCAGTGAGGCTCGCACACGCACCAGAGGTCCCGTCCTTCTCTGCCCGGGAGGTGCCAGGTTCGGGTTCAACGCCGGATTCCCGAGCCCATCGACACGCACGCACGGGGCCTTAACGGGATGAGCCGCCAGGCGGCCCCGCGCGTCGCGCCCGGCGTAGCGCCGGAGACGGAGCGCTGTTTATCTCTCCACTGCTGTGTTTGGAGAGATCGTGTTTTACTTCCCTGCAGAAGGCTTAGCAAGAACTGCAGTTGTTTTCCTTTATTTTTTTTTTTGGTTCTCTGAAAGTAGGCCAATGGAATCTGCTGTATCATTAAGGAACTGTAGTACGCTGTTTTTTATCAGGCTAGATGGCAGTTTATGCTCAAAGACACTTTGTTTACTTTGCTTTAAACATACAATACTGACAAATTTAAACATTAATTTTATGATTCTTGTTTTATTATAATCAAGTAATGGCAATTATTGGTACTTAAAGCCACAGTTAGCATTTTTAATAACCCAGCATTCCGAAATATAAATGATTAAGGGGCTCTTTGCTAATGCCTCTAATACCATCCTTAATATGGTCATATAGTGCACATGCATGGCAGTATTATGGGGCACCAAAGGAATCTGACATTTCATCGTGCCATTATAATATAAATCCTCTGTGTGAGTGTGTGTGTGTGTGTGAGTGCGAGTGTGTGTGTGTGAGTGCGTGTGTGTGTTTCATACGTTTCATGGTAGCGTGGTTGTGAGATGGCTGAACTGCCTGCTGGTGCTCAGTGACGGTGTGACGGTGTGACTGGTCGGGGTGTGTTAAGGTGGCAGTCAGGGGTGGCTGAACACTGTTGCAGGCTCGGCGTGTGATCAGTTCCAGGCCTGACTCGCAAAGCTCAGAGCTCTTGGCTCAAGTCCCACCGATGTTGTTCTTCATACTCCAGCGGCCATTCCTTAACACCGAAAGTAGGTCAGCATTATTTACACAATCATTACATACCATGTTTCCTTCGCAGCTATAGAGGGAACGAAAAAAAACCTTCCTTTTTATTTTAACCTTGGACATTTAACCGGGCCGTTCAATAATGCTGATAATTTATCAAACATTGACAGAGGTTGAGCCGTTTTTGCAGGGATTTAACAGAAAAGCTGTATGGTTCCGATGTTTTTGCTCCGTATGTTTTGTGACTCTGTCTCAACGAGGACGGGTCACGATAAGGACGGATGAGCCTCGGGCCAAGCCCGCGAGCAGATTTTTCCTGCCGCCCTCGGACCGCTGAGTCATCACCTGCCGCTTGGCCCGCGGCGAGATTAACAGTTTCACACCCTCAGCGGTGGCGTTTTTAAATTACGGATTAGCAAAAAAAAAGCTCGGCCAAATTCGCCGCGCTTCTGCCTGATATTTTACCGCCGGTCACACCGCGGTTCAAAGCAGCCAGGAACAGGGAATTTGGCTTGGCTGGCTTTTACTGCGATCAGTGGACATGATATAGCCCTGTTAGGCCGCTCGGAATTTTTAAAGGAGGCAGTTATTTAAAAAAAACAGGAGGGTGTTAGGAAGAGTGTGGAAGGCACGGGTGGACCGTGTGAGGGACACGCGAGGAGCACGGAAGACGGTGAAGTAGCAGCGCCGGTGGTGTGTGGAGTTCTCCTGGCCCTGGTGCGTGTAGGACAGGGCGTACTGCAAGCACACGCCTCCACACACTTTGTGTGTAAAATGCAGATATTCCCGGGTTGCTCCAGTGAAGCAAATATACATTACAGTTGGACAAGGAAAGATATTATAATAGATCAATGCAATAGATCTGGCTCCGTGGCAGTTTTGGACATTTGGTTCTCGGGAGCTTCTTTCCAAGAAAGGTGGCGGTGAGGAACGTGGTGAGGCTTCACCGAAGGCCTTGTGGAGAGCTTCCTGTGGAGAGCATCCTGTGGATTTCCACTGCGTCAGAATCATGACCGTTTGATTAAAAAAAAAAAAACTCTATGAGAAAACTCAGATGCAAGCGAATGAGTCTTGCCTGTGTGGCCGATTATAAAGAAAGGAAAAGTGCCAATTATGCTACCATTGGCTAAAGTTTGTGTACCATGATGTAGCCGGGGAATCAGATCTCTGATGATGAGATGTGTGTAGTAAGAACGATACGGAAATGGTAAGAGTAGCCTAGAAACGATGAAATAGAAATTGAAAAACAGTTGGCGGGTGCCAACTCTGTCAGTAAAGGCATTTTGCTTGAGCATACGGACAGGGCCCTGTACCCTCAACATTGCTGTACAGAATGTGACCTATGTGATTAGCAGACTTTTTGTTTGCTTTATGCCTCCAGGGGTTGGGTAGGTTCAAGTTGGCCGGTGTCCCTGGACTTGCACGCAAGCTCTCCCCTAGTTGTACGTCAGGCACCCACAGGTGACATCAGGCCCACCCAACCCTGCTCCTTTTGGACGTCTCCTGTCCTGTAGGCTTTCACTCCAACCCTAACCGAACACACCTCATTCAACAGCTAGAGATCTCGTTGAGCTGTTAATTAGTAGCTGGAATGAAATTAAAGTTGAAATGAGAACCTACCCGACACTAGACCTCCCAGAACAAGGTTGGACAGCCCTGGGTTTGATGGATTTCTCTCAGTCCTCTAATCAATTCTGCCTCTCCTACGATAAGCTGTGTTGTGTGTAGTGTGGAGAACAGTCACTGGCTCACTGGCAGGTGTGTATGCGTTCTGTTGCAGCGCCCCCTGTCAAGGTGCAGTTGGCATTGCAGTCAAACAAGGGCACGGTAGAATTTTTGATTATAAAATCTGGAGAAAAATGGGGGAAATGCCCTGCGGAATAGGGCTGAAAGAACAGAGCTGGACTACAGCAGTGCTTCTCCACTGCAGTCCTCACAGACACCCAAATTTTAACAAACCTGATTCAACTTCTACAATGTTCAGTGGGCTGTGGAGTAGAGGAATCGTTAATACGGCAGTTGAATCAGGTGTATGAATTTTGAGCTGGAATGGAAACATTCTGTGAGAGGATCATTGAAGGCTGGAGTTGAGAGCCACTGCCCTAGAAGGCACTAGTCTATGATTCTCTCCTGGTTTCCCCGCACAGACTGGAAATGTGCATTTAATCCCAGATCCTTGTTTTTTTTTTTTTGCTTTGCTTTAGCCTTGCCACAGCGTGCTTTAGCACCTTGTCTTTCTCCCCACCCTCGACTGTCTGTTCCAGCAAACAGAGATGGAGCGCTGTCAGCGTCCAGGCTTTGATCCAGGACAGCAGAACAAACAGTGGAAACGGGGAATTCTTTAGAAAGAAAGAAAGAAAGAGAGAAAGAGAGAAAGAAAGAAAGAGAGAGAGCGCACTAGCCTCTCCTCCCGTGAGCTCGCGTGGATAGGGGCCCTTCTCAAACTGCTGTTTTGAAACTTTGTTCGCTGCACTTCAAAGAGACGCTTTCCTTTTATGTCCTCGTTCGTACTCCCACCCGCAAACTTTCCGATAAAGAAAGCTCTTCACCGCCACACTTGAGCCTGTCTGTCAACATTCAGCGGGGATACGGTCAGGCCTCCGCCGTTTTCCAGCGCTATCTGGCGCGCGTTCCCTTCGGACAGATTTACTCTGCCCCTGCAAGGAAATGAAACGAAATGAAATCTGAAATGTTTTTTTTTTTTTTGGCTCTGTTGTACCAGGGTCCCTTGATGCAAAGTTCATCCCCCACAAAACCCCGCCGTTATGTAAGGGAGAAGTGAGCCAGGCCTCGGCCAAGTGCCCCGCCTCCTCCGGGGCCGAGGCGTTTCTCTGGCTCTGCGTTTTCCGCGCAGCGAGCTCGCCGCGGAGGTGAAGGACCTCGGCTTTGGCTCCGGCGAAAGACAGCGTGTCCAGTCAGCGCGCGGTGTCGGTTGTTATTCTTTGGCTTGGGGGTTCAGAGGGAACGCAAATGGTTGTTTTTCCATCAATGGTTAACCACCGGGGTAAACTGTGCGGGCGTTTCGATCGATGTCAATGTCGTCCTGTTGATTTTCCGTCCCGGCGCGATGCGGGACCGGCGGGGGGTCATGTCAGCCCTCGGGGGGCCTTTGCGAATCAACTGCTCTTTCACCTCCTCACATTAATACAGTATCCATACGTCCACCCTCTGTGGCTGAGTATGTGTGTCCATGCCAGTAACCGATGGGTCCGTCGGGCAAAAATTATGGATCGACTTTTGTTGGCGTGTACTTCAGTGTTCCTTACTCAATCAAATCTTTGTTAGGGTTGGTTGTACCTTAGCCATTTCTCCTCTTAAACTTGGTTTCGTTTCATGGAGACAGGTTCCTGTCCAGCCTACTGAATACAAGCTCACTTGCTGGACCAGAGTGCCTGTTGAAAAGGACTCGGTTTAGCTTTAAAGGCAAGCCTACGAGAAGGGCAGTGAAAGCTAAAAACGAGTCCACAAAGGCCTCAGAGTCTCTAGAAGCTGCTTTACCATAGCCTCTGAGTCTCTAGCAGCTGTCTTTACCATAGCCTCTGAGTCTCTAGCAGCTGCTTTACCATAGCCTCTGAGTCTCAAACAGCTGTCTTTACCATAGCCTCTGAGTCTCTAGCAGCTGCTTTACCATAGCCTCTGAGTCTCTAGCTGCTGTCTTTACCATAGCCTCTGAGTCTCAAACAGCTGTCTTTACCATTGCCTCTGAGTCTCTACCAGCTGTCTTTACCATAGCCTCTGAGTCTCTACCAGCTGTCTTTACCATAGCCTCTGAGTCTCTACCAGCTGTCTTTACCATAGCCTCTGCGTCTCTACCAGCTGTCTTTACCATAGCCTCTGAGTCTCTACCAGCTGTCTTTACCATAGCCTATGAGTCTCTACCAGCTGTCTTTACCATAGCCTCTGAGTCTCTAACAGCTGTCTTTACCATAGCCTCTGAGTCTCTACCAGCTGTCTTTACCATAGCCTCTGAGTCTCTACCAGCTGTCTTTACCATAGCCTCTGAGTCTTTAGCTGCTGTCTTTACCATAGCCTCTGAGTCTCTACCAGCTGTCTTTACCATAGCCTCTGAGTCTTTAGCTGCTGTCTTTACCATAGCCTCTGAGTCTCTACCAGCTGTCTTTACCATAGCCTCTGAGTCTCTACCAGCTGTCTTTACCATAGCCTCTGAGTCTCTAGCAGCTGTCTTTACCATAGCCTCTGAGCCTCTAGCTGCTGTCTTTACCATAGCCTCTTTACCATAGCCTCTGAGTCTCTAGCAGCTGCTTTACCATAGCCTCTGAGTCTCTAGCTGCTGTCTTTACCATAGCCTCTGAGTCTCTAACAGCTGTCTTTACCATAGCCTCTGAGTCTCTAAGAGCTGTCTTTACCATAGCCTCTGAGTCTCTACCAGCTGTCTTTACCATAGCCTCCAAGTCTCTAACAGCTGTCTTTACCATAGCCTCTGAGTCTCTACCAGCTGTCTTTACCATAGCCTCTGAGTCTCTACCAGCTGTCTTTACCATAGCCTATGAGTCTCTACCAGCTGTCTTTACCATAGCCTCTGAGTCTCAAACAGCTGTCTTTACCATAGCCTCTGAGTCTCTACCAGCTGTCTTTACCATAGCCTCTGAGTCTCTACCAGCTGTCTTTACCATAGCCTCTGAGTCTTTAGCTGCTGTCTTTACCATAGCCTCTGAGTCTCTACCAGCTGTCTTTACCATAGCCTCTGAGTCTTTAGCTGCTGTCTTTACCATAGCCTCTGAGTCTCTACCAGCTGTCTTTACCATAGCCTCTGAGTCTCTACCAGCTGCTTTACCATAGCCTCTGAGTCTCTAGCAGCTGTCTTTACCATAGCCTCTGAGTCTCTAGCAGCTGCTTTACCATAGCCTCTGAGTCTTTAGCTGCTGTCTTTACCATAGCCTCTGAGCCTCTAGCAGCTGCTTTACCATAGCCTCTGAGTCTCTAGCAGCTGTCTTTACCATAGCCTCTGAGTCTCTAGCAGCTGCTTTACCATAGTCTCTGAGTCTCTAGCAGTCTTTACCCTGGCTGGTACTGATAGTGCTGCTTTTTACAGACTTACTTATGCAATAATGCAGGAGAGGCTGTGTTAGGCCTTCGGTATAGTCATGGCTAAGCCGTGTGCTTAGGCACTTGGACTATATTCAGGATACAGTGCGGCCCCAAGTCTTTATTATTTTTGTAAAATTGATCTGCAGAGTTCGGAATTCAGAATAATAATAATAGCTTTTAAAAATGTAAAAAAAAAAATAAGGCAAGACCAATCAAAATAGCATTTTTATCGCTGGAAATATCACTATGCCACAGTATATTGTTCCTGTGTCTGGCAGTAGGTAGTGTGGTTTGGTCACCTTGGCTGTGTAACTCTTTGCTGATTGCTGCCTGCTTATACTAGTTAGAGTATTCAATAGATCATAATTTGACTAAATAAATAAAAAGCATATTCTAAGCCTTATCATTTAGCATTATTGTGAACGTGTTATAAGACTAAGAAGGAAGAAATGTCCCAATATTTGCTGTGGAAGCATCATTTTCAAAATCCTTCATGTGAGGATCGATTACATACTGGCTTCTCAAAATATTTCAGGAAATGCTTCTGAACTGAGCCTAAAGGAGGGGGCAGCCCTGTGTGATTAAGCTGTTATTATCTGCTCAAACTGTCCGTTTGCTGCTCGCAAACAGCTGCTGCACACATCTGCTGACAATAAGTGTAATTATCAACATTAACTTTTACCTTCATATGCATAGTTTAAAATAGACTGCTGCCGCCACTCATAACCTCAGCCAGTATACTGTGGTGGTGGTCATGGATAAAGATCGTATGACATTTTTGGGGTGTGATGCTTCGACAAAGACACTACATTAAGATTTGGTCTGTGCAATGATAAGAATTGAAATCATACAAAGAGTAGGTCCTTTTTTGGGGGGGGAAAACCCCACCCCATGCCTTTCATTAACCTGTGTGTGAATTTAGCAGAATCTGCAGTATGTGGGATTGTCGGTTGAAACACAGCGATTGGGGGATTCTCTGGGCGTGGGTCACTTTGCGCTGATGCTGGTTCGGGACAGCGTGGCGCTTTGGGCCTGAACATTGTGCCTTAATGGGCCCTGGAAGCACAACAAGCCCTGAATCTTGTGTGCTGATTGGAGGCCTGGCAAGAAGGAGGAGTGGCCTGGCAGGATGGAGGAGGGGTCTGGCGGGATTGAGGAGGGGCCTGGCGGGATTGAGGAGGAGCCTGGCGGGAAGGAGGAGGGGCCTGGCAGACAGGAGGAGGGGCCTGGGAGGATGGAGGAGGGGCCTGGCAGGAAGGAGGAGGGGCCTGAGAGGATGGAGGAGGGGCCTGGCAGGATGGAGGAGGGGCCTGAAGATGTAGATACGGGTGCACGCTATTCTATGTTAATTTATGCTATATTGGGAGTGAAATGGCAGTCTACAGGATCCATAGCTGGACCAGTCTCCCCCGGATGTTCCGTACAACAGCTGCACACTGCCGGGCAGCTTCGTCTCAGGCACTGCAATCACCATTTATGGCGTGTGGCTGGAGATGCCAACGAAACCGTCTCCTCTTCTTCCGCTTTTGTGGAGCCCATTACTGGAGACAGACTGCCAAAGACTGCCAAAGGCTGCCAGAATGTATGAGGTTAAGAGTTGGAGTACTGCGCAATAGACATGCACTTTTCAAACATTTACTTTGTTGTTCTCTATGCTTAATGGATTCGAGCAGTTGAATAGATGAAAAAAATAAAGATGTAAAATTTTGCTCCAAAACTATCACTTTATAATATTTATAAAGAAATATAGCATTTTTGGAGATACAAAGAGCCGTTTAAGCTGATTCAAAGCCTCGTTCATCAGGGTGGGAAAACATGGTAAAAACCGGTAAACTGGTAAACAGTGATAAAGGATGACTTCCTGCTATAAAAGGATAAAATGGTGAAGTCAAAGACAGTCACGTCAGGATAATTAATCTGAAATCAGTCTCTGGCAGAGAGACTCGTCACTTTTTTTGTAGAGAAACTTTGGAGTGTGCATTTAATTAAGACGATGTTCTGGACACTTACCTAGGAAACATCTGAGCCATTTGGACTTGGCAGAAGCAAATTGCGTGACTTTACTGAAAACCTTCGCCCTGAATGAAATCCAGTGGCAGCATATTCTGAGAAATCACTTTAACCAAAAGCTCAGTTGTTTTTTTTGTTTGTTTTTTTTTTGTCTGTTCTCTGTGGTAACCAAGGGGGGGGGGGGGTTAACCCAAACATACAAATGCACACAAAAGAGGATTAGAGGATTACCGGGAAACTGGCAGTGGCTATTTGTGATGGTTTGCCTTTATGGTTCAGTTGTGTGTAGCGGTGGTTTCATGGTATGCCAGATTTGAAGGCCGGTCTTATTGAGATGTCTAAGATACAGTGCTTCTTTTCAGGTAAGCTAAGACCCCTTTACACCTCGACCAGGGGGTTTTCAACCTTTTCTGATCCGGGTACCTCCACCCAGGTTGAAAGTGATCAAGTGTCTCCCCATCATTAGGTAAAAAGGGTTATTTAAAAAAAAAATTTAAAAAAAAGGTTTTATATGTTGAAATGTTTTCCAAAATCTAAAGTGCCGTGCATAATTTGGACAGTGATACAGTTTTGTTGTTTTGGATCTGTACTCTTGCATATTAGATTTGAAATAAAACAATGAATGTGAGGTTACGAGTGCAACCTGTCAGCTCTACTTTGAGGGTATTTACATATCTGGTGGCCCATGTAATAATCACAGCCCTTTGTGTACATAGTCTCCCCGTTTTTGATGAGCAAACATAATTGGGCAGTTGGGTGGTCAGCTGTTCCTTTGCCAGCTGTGTGTCTTTGCATCATTATTTCATGCACAAGAAAGCTAACCAAAGCTCTAGAGTAGATTCTAGGTGTGGAATCTGCATCTGGAGTCTGTTGATGTTGTCTCTCAACATGCAACGGCCAATGCCAGTTAAGCAGGCCATCATCATGAGGCTGAAAAATCTGAATAAATCAATCAGAATCATGGCTAAAACATTGGGTCAAAATCAACTGGTACGTTGTTAGGAAGCAAGAATGCACTGGTGAGCTCAGCAATGGCGAATTACCTGGTAAACCACAGAAGACCACTGTGTTGGGTGACCGAAGAATAACTGCAGTTGTGAAGAAAACCCCCTTTTCAAGTGTCAAACAGAGCGAGAACACTCTCCAGGAGGTAAGCATAGATGCATGAAAAAGTACCACAAAGAGAAGACTTCACCAGAAAAATCGCAAGATGCAATGGTAAGCCTCGGGAACAGAATACCCAGGTTAGAGTTTGCTGAAGAAGTACATAAAAAAAGAATAAAAAATAAAAAGTTCTGGAAGTCTTATGGAAAAATGAGATTAGTATTAACCTGTACCAAAGTGATGGAACAAGGAAAGATATGGATAAAGGAAAAGTAGGAAAGGAGAAATGCCCCAGAAACTAGCAGGAGCTGAAGGTGGCTATAGTGCAGGCCAGGCAGAGCATCACCAGGGAAGATACCCGGTGTCTGGTGATGTCTATGGGTCGCAGACTTCAGGCAGTAATCGAATGCAAAAGATTTGTGACCAAGTACTAAATATGATGACTTTGAGATTATACTCATTTGTCCAGTTACTTTTGGTCAATTAAAATAGGGGGGGGGGGGGGCTGTTTGTAAAAAGGACTGTAATTCCTACATGGATCTCTGGATATGGATGTAAATGCCCTCAAATTAAGGCTAAGTCTACGGTGTGCTGTAGTGTACAGAACCAGAACAACAAAAATTGTATCACTGTCCAAATATTTACACACTGCACTGAACATATAGTCACTGCACATCAACTCTGACCTTAACTCCCCTGCAGTATCTTCAAGGATCCCCAGTTGGTCAGTGGATCCCCTGTTGAAACCAAGCATTTTTAACTAGACAGGCTAGCACGCCTTCAGCTAACCTGAAGTCCCGGAAGTAAGCCAGTACTGCGCATGCCGAGGGCAAAACAGTAGAGTTCCCTTTAAAGTGAAAGGGGAATATCAGACTTTTGAAGGCAAAATGAAACGTCCCTGATGGTATTTTGATGCTCGATTAATGTTATGTTATGTTTCATGTTACAAAATATGCACTTTTTAATAAATATTTTTACCCAAGACTTCTGGACCAAAACAACCATTGTTTCAGAAACTGCTGCATAATGAAATGTATGAGACCCAGGCTTTAGGCCTTCATCAGACCAACCTACTTCGAATCACATTAGACAGGCTGTCAAAGAAATGATGGATTGGTTGTGGGTGACGTGAGTTCCCCCTCATCACTGTAAAGCACTTTGAGCGACTTCATAGCCAAATATAGCATATTCCTTTCCTCCAATTGCAACTCTCTTGACCGCAAAGCAACAATGATGACTATTCAATCTTATTTGTGTGGGGAAACAAAATCTGTTAAATTAAGCACTTAGTAGCTGTAGAAGAGTTATAAGAGCAGATTGATAAAAGGATCAAAGAACTAGGATACTCTTGGAAACCCAACCCTTTTTTATAGACTTGTTTCCCTTAACATCAGAAAATGTTACCAACATAAAACTACAGTCTAAATTACCTTAATAGAAAATGTTACCAACTTAAAACTACCATTGATGTTTCATAGCAAATATTGTTAATATAGTGACACATTGCCTCAAACACCGTGGGCAGCATATTTTGATGGCCTAATTTGCCCTATCAGAAAATCCTACCATTGGTCTTTTATAAGAAGGCCTTTTATACAAATTGCCCCCATAAAGTACATAAAAGCGCTAAAAACAGCAAGGTTATGCTGCCCTGTTGTTTGAAACAGGTCCGACATGTATAAAGCAATGTAGGTACTAGCAGGCTGTCTGCGGTATAAGGCTAAACCGTGAACTCTCTTTGTGCAACCTAAAACGCTGGGTTTATCCCAAAATGTTCTTTCATGTATGCCTGCTTCATACAAAGCTGTGATGTGATTGGACGCGCTATGAAAGGTCTACTTCAAACAAGGTCGAAGTTCAAACGATTTGAACTTTGAGGATCGCAGCTCTTTAATGATCTGACACCGCGTCAAGCGTTTTGATGCTTGTCGTGTGAAAGCAGCGTCACAAATCGTAGTTTACAGAAATGACATTCTGAATGTGAATCTGGCTGCTAACAGCAGGAGATGTGCATTTTAAAACCTGCATGGAAAAGTGCCACCAGAATCACCCGGTGATAAAACAGAGATAACAAGCACGAAACCGTCCAGACCCACGGTGCACCTCCTGCGCATGCGTCATACAAAGGTCTCGTGAGTGGCGGCAGTGAGCGGAGTGAGCGAGTGAGCTGAGTGATGCGAGTGACGAGTGCATGAGTGAGTGAGAGTGAGCTGAGCGAGTGAGTGAGTGAGCGAGTGAGCGAGTGAGCGAGTGAGTGAGTGAGTGAGTGAGTGAGTGAGTGAGTGAGTGAGTGAGTGAGTGAGTGAGCGAGCGACCACAATTTGTGGCGCATAGCCCATGGCGGTGTCCTGCGACGCGCTGTAGGAAAAGTTTAAATGTATATTTCCTTACGTCTCACATAGCTACAGAGCCTGGGGTCAAAGTGACCTCACACAACACCTTTGTATACAAAGTTGGGACAGGACATTTGAAAACTGCATTGCATTTAGTGCATGTTTTTAATTCCACCAAATTAGGAAAAGTCATATAAAATGGGGGGGAAAAATTTCTTAAACTGGTTTTTAAGAGACATCAAACACTGAATGTGGTCAAATTGACCCCAGTCTTAATAGTCGGGTTACAAATCTATTGAAGTATCTGAAAGTGGCAACTATTTCTGTTTTCTGCTCTTGATAATATACTTTATTGCAACATACTGTAGTATATTCCATTTTTGTAGGGGTATAAATTGGCGAAGGTTCACCGGGATCGTTTGTAAATAGAAGTGCCCTTTGACAGAAAGGAGGGTAAACAACCAAGGCCCCGTGAGGTTTCTTGGTTTCTTGGTCTGCAAACAACCCCCTGGCATAAAGTGCACTCCTCTCTGAAAGTCCGCTCACCAGGGTCCAGGCATTCCGGGGGGGGTGGGGGTGGGGTTGGGGGTGGGTCGCACTGTCCTCTGTGCTAAGTGGTGCTGTTGAATTGCGATTGTTTGACAAAGTTGGGACAAAGGTGAGAAAATGAAAAATTCTGGAAAGCTCTCTTGGGTAAGGAGCAAAGCTTTCGTAACTAGGATGGGAAGTAAGGACCTCAGGGTTTATGTTCTGCAATGTGGACAACTCCTGTCACAGACAAGCAAGGCATACATTTGCATCCTTCGGATCCTCAAACTATCCTGAAAGGTGCCTCAGCAATGCAATCTGTGTATAAGTCAGGGCACGTGCTGCATCTTATAGCATTATTATGCTATTCATTATTTGATGTTAGAGATGTTGGAGAGATGTTATCATAGCCCATGTTTGCAGTGGAAATATGTCCTAAAAATTATCTAAAGGGAACTATTTTAAAGCCATGTAATCAACGTTGACTGCCCGGGGTTAAATATATGTCATTTGACAGGAATGCAACCTCTGCTCAGAGGATTAATTTCATACAATGTGCCCCTGATGCCTAAACCAATGAACGAGACAGCCTGCTGAGGAAAGTAATTATTATTTTTTTTATATAATCAAGAATCTGTTCAGTTTCATTCACTAGTGTGTGCGTGTGTGTGTGTGTGTGTGTGTGTGTGTGTATGAGAGAGACAGACTTTGGTCAAATACAGATACTAATCAAATAATTTTCATTTAAAATATTTGTTTTGTGTATTTGTTATTTGCAAATAAACCAGGGAATGTCAGTTCTTTCAGGTATGTGTAAATAATTAATAAATGGAACAAATGATTGAATCAAATGCTATTTTAAAAATATTAATAGAAAATTATACAGAACAAAAATTTGTTCAAGTGCTTAAAAAACAGAAACTACTTAAAATACTTTGTAAATACTATTTTATGAAAGTTTGAGTGTCTCCAAACTAGCCATTAATTCCCCTTTCTTCTGTGCGCATTGATCACCTGACTCCATTCCCACTGAGAATCAGCAGCTTTGTGGGCTCCACCCTCTGTCAGTGGAGGGAATAGCATGTCTGGTAAACTGAGCGCTTGTGGCCGGGACACCAGTGTTCTCAGATTGCTCAACTCAGACATTCAGTGCTCCTGCAACCAAACTGTCAGTTGAAACAACAGACCACGTGTTCTAGCTGTATTAGTAGATGATTCACGAAAGCTGTGCCAAATATGGAGTTTCTAAGTGCCACCATTATCGCAGAGGTCATCCATTTAACGAGCACCCCCTCCCTGCTGTCTCTGCAACTACACCTCCCAAGCATTGACACGATAGACAATAGCATCTATCAATAGCATCTATCTGAGAGTTCATAAAAATATTCTTTCACCACCAATCTTTATTTTGTCATAGCAATAAGATAAAGCCAGCAATAGCCAAAAGGTATGCCAACACAGCGGTGAAAAACACTGTTCCCTGAATAGCTAAATAAACCAGATGAATTCTTGTGTAATTATAGCACATCATTCTGCTATCAATATCTGTGACTAAATATGTAATAAATATACAATCTTACCATTGGTTTTACATGCAGAAAATGTTCTTTTTAAGATTCAGTGGTCATTTATAAACATGCCAATTAAAAGCGGATGTAGGCGTGAACATTGGTCACACACAAAACCCCACTTGCTTTTAACTCTTTTCAGTTCATATGGGTTTGATTGAATAACTCTTTTATCCAGCAGAGGACAGTATAAGCTTTCCAGTGGTGTATGACGTATTTCATTGAGATTTTATAACGTCGATTGAGAGACCCATGCAACAGCATGAATGGTTGCTTCAGAGCTATATGGCACAGTCAGCTGTAACATTACCCAGCAATATACAGGCACTTGTTGAGGAGTTATTTTTTTCTCCTTCAGTTTTGGTTTTTACTCACTTTGCCTACTTGTCAGCATGGCTGAAGCAGATTCTTCGCATGGACTTGGGGAGTAGGTCAGGAGAGAAGGAGGAAGCATGAAGTCTAGCAAGGATACGTATGAACATGGAGAATATGCACCTTTTACTGCTTGTAACAATTCAATTATTTACGTTGTGTCATATTTTTGATATTGTTATATTCATGTTGGACAAAAGAGACAACTGTTAGCCTTGGCTAACAATGCTCAGAATATTTGTATTGGTTGCTAAACTAATAGGCTTGGCTGTTGGTATAGGGGTATTATTGGCGTACCCTGGGCAGTGTTAGCATAGTGGTCTGCTTTGTTAGAAATCATGCCACTGAGTCACTTTCATGATGTTTGTGCTATTCTCTACTCGCATACTGTAGTGTAAGCATTCATAGGTGGCTCAGTCATGTCTTACGTTTGATGAACTGGTTTACTGTGAAGCTAGAACGTCGCCAACATATTTCTGATGGCGGAATATTATTTTAATGTATCCTTATTGCACATAATGTTTGGTTTTAGTATCTCCATAGGCTATACTTGTCATTTATGGCATGGAAAATACTCGTTCAAATGTACTGCGTGCTGATATGTGCAGAAGGATTGTAAAATTTCCCTTGGAATGATCGTAAATAGTAACATTTGTCTCTCAGGATTTCATGTCAAACTAAAGAACAACAAATTCATTTTTGCATTTTCACCAAGATAATTGCACGTGTGGCACTTTATTTCTACCTAAATTATGAATATACATATGTAAATATTTTTAGTATTGTAAATGGTACAAGTGTCTTGCATCATTAAAGCCATTTTCCAAGTCTATGTGATGCTCGTGTCTGGAGTGATAAAACTTAAATAGAACACTCCTTAAATGGGTGAGGATTGGTCAGTTTTGACATCTGCACAGCTACAAAATGGCTACAAAATGGACCTGCTTGAGTGCAGCAGTGTTGGGCGTGGTGTTACTGGAATGCAGTACTTTTCTGACTAGTATCTGTCCCCCCTAATTTTCCAGGGTACAAAATGATAATGCAACAATAAAAGGCTAAAGCCTGAAGAGACTAATGTGCAGTTACCCTATGGATATACCTAAGATGGTTAACATTAATAACAGAGTATAACATAACTATTAATGTAACAGATACACAAAGAATGTAGAAAAATACAACAGTTCAAGTTAGGCATAAAACAAGCCCCTCTAACACATTCAGGTTCTATCAAGAACAATCAGTCAGGGGTCATCACAACACCACTTTTTCAGTTCAGAGGGGCAATAACCATGGGTATGAGTACAGCTGTCAATCACCACCCTGGGGTACCTGAAGACCGGAGGGAAGCATCCGGAATTAAGAGTTGAGCGATGAGTTCAGACGGGATTGAGTTGAGTTCAGACGGGATTGCTGTAAATGAATAGTTTCATGTTTTCATACTTTGATTGCAACATTATCATAGTTAACGGTTCGTCGTTGTAGTAAGATATGAATTGACACTTATTGACACCTATTTCGAAACACCAGGCCCCATCCCCCACCCCAAGGATGGGGATAAAAGTATATGGGGTTCCCAAGCAAATTCGCAATGGGGCGAAAGTCGAGATCGGTGGATCATAAAGAGGGTCAATTTTTTTTCAAGTAGTAGCCTGCTTTTATGTAATTTACTGGCACTGGAATGTCTAAATGAGAACTTTTCCACTATTTGTTAGGTAAGGAGTTTTTAGAAAAATGGCACGTCGTGTTTGAAATTCTATTTACATAAATTGAAATACTGGTTTTGAGCTGCTCCGGAAAATGCTTTCAGGCCATTGGAAATAATGCATTGACCTTTCCTAGCCTACAAAAAATAGATTGATTGCTTATGGCTCTGAGGGGGATTTTGGCAATTTCAATACCATCACAGTAGTATTAGAAGCTGTTGTTAGACAGTTATTGGATCATAAAAAACCATAATCATCAACACGGGATGTCAATATCAGCCTTCCTTTGGGGAAGGGGACCGCCTTGTTATTTCTTTTGTTATCTTTAGTGTTCTTCTGATTGTGTACGTGCCTGACAAGGCTTGAACGTAGCTTGGTTCTGCCGCAACTGTCCTGCTGTGCTTTTTGGGGTGTGGGACAGGAGAGGCGCTGGACAACGTGGAGCTCAGTCTGACAGAGAGCCCCCAAGTGAGGAAGCCCACCAAAGAGGGACCGTGGGGCGTGAAGGAGGTCGCCGTCAGGCATCACCTGATCGATTTGAAGACCAAGATGAGGACCAACAAAGTGGAGGACAGCAAAACACCCCGATTTGTGCTGGTGAGTGTCCTCCCCTCATCACGCCGGAGTGGTCTTCCCTAATCACACCTGAGTGGCCTTCCCTAATCACACCTGAGTGGCCTTCCCTGATCACACCTGAGTGTCCTTCCCTAATCACACCTAGGGTTGCAAAGGGTTTGCACAATTTCAATACAAAAATCTTACCTTTGAATAGTGAACTTATTTGGGGGGCGGGGACTACACATAAAAAGCAATACTAGGTCTTATGGCATGTTTTGGTTAAAATGCCAATTTAATTGAATTGTAACCATGCACTGCATTCAGCAGCGCACTCTTCCATCACGTACTGATAATTTTCCAGCATCCCTTTAAATAGGAATTCAGTAAAATTACAACCCTCTGCATGCACAGTGCATTCTCCCATCACATGTGCAGCCCATTTTACTGCCAACACTACCGCACTGTCTGAGCCAAAGGACTACATGCTTCAGGTAGTTTGATTATATTACTGGAGTGAATATATTTTATATTTTTTATGATATTTCAGTTAACCGGCAGATAGTAGCCTAATGCAATGTACACGGTTTATACCTTGTTATCACGTTCTGTTGGCTAGCTGTTACCATGTGATGTAGCTTGATTGAGCATGCTAATTGAGGAGTTTTAAATAATATATTTCATTCTTTATTGTAAAACATTTATTTTATAAATGAGTTATTCACTTTAAACCCTAAGGCCTATTATGACAGCGGTATTAATTCAGTTTATCGTTTAGTTTATATTCAATGAAAATAATACATTTCGTCATGTTTTTGTTTACAAAAGTTAATTGTTATTTTGTTATGTTTTGTTTTTGTCATGGAAAAAGGGGTCGTAACAAATATTTTTTGTTGACGAAATGAATGCTGTCTGATAAGTAGGCTATTTTTATCGCTGTGAAGCGGCATGGAGATAAATATTGGTAATTTTGGACACGCAGTTAGCTTCTCTTCAAAACTTTCTGTCTTTGGTCACGTAGTGTGCTGCCGACGTCACTTGGCACTACTCTCGATATAGCCTACTGCTCGTCACTAGAACCGCGGGGTCAACGGACCCCTTGCGCAGTAAAATGGGACGTATTTTGTTAATGTTTATTCCGCATGTCTGTCATTTTTTGACTTTTTCTAAAAACTTGCGCTTCAACTATCTATGTAAATATAATTCTAAAACAACACTCGGAAGACTGTTTTTAGGGGATTTTTTTTAGGTGATAAGAGAAAAGTTTTTTTTGGAGGGGGGTCAATGGTAATTATGTCTGCTTATGATATGGTAAAAGGTTTGTTTCTATCTGCATATGGTAAATGCAGCCTGAGCCAATAGGGCTATATTTCCATTTTATTCCTGTTATTTCCTCTTAATTCCCATTAATTCCCATGGAAAGTTTCCACCTTGAATATTCCAGGAATTTTTCAACCCTAATCTCACCTGAGTGGCCTTTCCTAATCACACCTGAGTGACCTCCTCTAATCACACCTGAGTGACCTCGCCTAATCACACCTGAGTGGAATTCCCTTATCACACCTGAGTGTTCTCCCCTAATCACACCTGAGTGGCCTTTCCTAATCACACCGGAGTGTTCTCCCCCAATCACACCTGAGTGACCTCCCCTCATCACACCTGAGTGGCATTTCCTAATCACACCTGAGTGACCTCCCCTCATCACACCTGAGTGGCCTTCCCTAATCACACCTGAGTGGCCTTTCCTAATCACACCTGAGTGTTCTCCCCCAATCACACCTGAGTGTTCTCCCCCAATCACACCTGAGTGACCTCCTCTAATCACACCTGAGTGGCCTTCCCTAATCACACCTGAGTGACCTCGCCCAATCACACCCGAGTGGCATTCCCTTATGCTCTTTTTGTACGTCGCTTTGGATAAAAGCGTCTGCCAAATAAATGTAATGTAATGTAATCACACCTGAGTGACCTCCTCTAATCACACCTGAGTGACCTCCCCTAATCACACCCGGATGCTTTCCCCTAATCATACCTGAGTGGCCATCCCTAATCACACCTGCGCTTTATGCTGGTGAGTGCGTTCCCCTAATCACAAATGAGTGCTCTCCCCTATCACACCTGAGTATCCTTCCCCTAATCACACCTGGTGAGTGGCCTTCCCTAATCACACCTGAGTGGCTTTCCCTAATCACACCTGAGTGGCCTCCCCTATCACACCTGAGTATCCTTCCCGTAATCACACCTGGTGAGTGGCCTTCCCTAATCACACCTGAGTGGCTTTCCCTAGTAACACCTGAGTGGCCTCCCCTATCACACCTGAGTCTCCTTCCCCTAATAACACCTGGTGAGTGGTCTTCCCTAATCACACCTGAGTCTCCTTCCCCTAATCACACCTGGTGAGTGGCCTTCCCTAATCACACCTGAGTGGCCTCCCCTATCACACCTGAGTCTCCTTCCCCTAATCACACCTGGTGAGTGGCTTTCCCTAATCACACCTGAGTGGCCTCCCCTATCACACCTGAGTCTCCTTCCCCTAATCATACCTGGTGAGTGGCCTTCCCATATCACACCTGAGTGTTCTCCCCTAATCACACCTGAGTGAATGCCAACTCTGCTTGAACCTGAGCTCACTGGCATCGGGAAATAGGAAGTAGAATCTAGACAATGCATTGATGCAGTTAGCAGCAGAGGTTTCTGTGGACCTGGGCCTGTATCTAATCTTGTACGGCAGCGCCCTCTTCTGGTACAGACTACATACTGGCAGTTGGATTATTATGTGCTGACTGAGATAAAAAACAGTCTGAGGCTTTGAATCCAGTTCACCATGTACAGCTTTTATCATAAAGTGCAGGACTGTTCTGCAGTGGGAAAAACTAAGCTGTTTTCTCTTTAATATTTAAAAAATTGTATTATGCAAAAAACTGTTTGACAGTTGCTTAATTAGCATTGCATATTTTTCTTTTACATTTTCATTTCTTAAACTATTTTTTTGTTGCTGTTTTCATTTTTTCCCCATTTGTTTTGATAATTCCCCGTGCTATATAACAGAGTATTTGTAAACACTGACTTTGAAGACCAGCCGTTCTGCCTGCACACATTAGTGTTGCTCCAAAGTCCCGGAGAGGACAAAGATGCTTTTCAGCCGACACAACAATGATACACTTCTCCCATTTTCTCCCTCATTTAACTCTCACTAAAACAGTCTCTAAACCCAAAAAAGAACAAAAGCTCAGCAAATTGACGTTCAATGAGACCATTAACAATCATCAGCCGCGCAACGTCGGAGAGTGTGAGGGCATGTGGGGGGAGGGGGGTGGGGAGGGGGGGAGGGGGGGGGCTGATCGCTTTGGTTTGGCGGTGCTTCGGAGCCGGTTCTGAACCCCTGCCTGTTCCACGCTCAGCAGAGTCAGTGCCAACAGGAGCTGGACCGGGTCCTGGAGAGGATCTCCAAGATGCCCTTCAGCGAAAACAGGGGCCCCCTGGAGGACCTGTACGCCATGCACATCCCCAACTGCGACAAGAGGGGGCAGTACAACATGAAGCAGGTGAGCTTCCCCGGCTGCCTGAAACAGGCGTGCGGCCGGGCGAGACTGAGGTGAGCTTCCCCGGCTGCCTGAAACAGGCGTGCGGCAGGGCGAGACTGAGGTGAGGCCGCCAGGGCGCTTTCCCTCGCTGCTGGTGTGAGGCAGAACAGATGGGACGACTGTTGGGCAGCAGAACAGCAGGTGAAGGTTGGGGGGAGAGAGAGAAGGGGGGTTTATTTCTTGACAAATAAAAAACAGTGAGAGATAAGGCTGTTGTGCCAACGCAGAACAGGAAGCAACTCGGGAGCCTTGGCATACACGACAGTAAAAAAAAAAAACGCTGAAAAGTTTAAGCTGATAAGGATATTTTGAGACTGAATGGCAGCATCAGTCAGATTATTTTTGTTGGCTATAAATTCTCCTCGACAGCAGCTAGACGCAGTCATTTTTTAAACGGTCGAAACGGCGACACGGTATCTGTGTCCTGGAAGGGCCGCGAGTTCCCAGCGTGGAGGACCGAGCACGGACAAAACCCCCAGAGCGAGGGCAAGGGGCCGATTGTTTCGACGCGGGGGCGGGGTTCCCAGGGTTTCCGAGCACTGTACCTCCGCGCCCCCCGGCTTTGTCATCGCGCTCTGCCTCCTGTAAATCCTCTAACTGCCACTTTTTTGTTCTTTCTCATTGAAGGAAAAAATCGAAAGTCTTGTTTTGCCTCCCCTGTTTTGGTCCCGCGAGCGCTTGTGCCCCGTTCAATTGTGACCTCATTTTGGGGAGCGCTCAGCGGGGGGGGTGGGGGGGGGGGGCGAGTCTGACTGTGGCAAATGAACCACGGAGGGGTTGTTGTTGGAGTTGCCCCCCCCGCCCCCCCGTCCCCCGCTCCCCCACCCCTCCCTCGCTCCCAACTGTAACCCTGGTGTCCTGCTCTCCTGTTGCAGTGCAAGATGTCCGTGCACGGGCAGCGCGGAGAGTGCTGGTGCGTCAACCCCCACACCGGCAGGCAGATCCCCACGTCTCCCATAGTGAGGGGGGACCCCAACTGCAGCCAGTACCTCAACAGCCCCGAGGCGGAGGCCCCCACCGCCTCCCAAAAATAGCGGCGCCCCCCGACCTTCCGACGAAACGGAGGAAGAAGAGGAGGTCCCGCGTCTCAAAAGCCAAGAGAGTAACATAGGAGAACCAGTTATGAAACAGTTAAGCTAAATTCTGAATGTGCGCGAGCGTGTGCGTGCGTGTGTGTGTGTGTGTGTGTGTGCGCGTGTGTGTGTGTGGGTATGTGATAATATGTGCATGTGTATGCGTGTGTGTGTGTCTGACGCTGTGTGTGTGTCCGTCCGTCTGTTTTTGTGCGTGCGTGTTTGCGTGTAGATTTGTTCCACGTAAAATGCAGTCGATCCTCAGTGACATTGCGAGAGAAGTGAATCCATCAGTGTGTTTTAGGTGCAATCAAAGCTAAATTGCAAGTACCAAACAGACCACATATGGGAAAATAAAAGGAAACTATCACGGATGAAGCTCGTCTGTCATTCACAGATTTCGGTTTTTGTGTTGAACCAGAACAAACAGGCGTGGGGCGGGGCTGCCGTTATCTCCCTTCTTTTCATTGGCTGTGTGCTGTGCATGACATGGAGGTCTGCGTTGCTGTGTCTGGCTGTGTGGGCATTCCAGGCAGACTGGCCTTGCGTTTGACTAGCTGCCGCCGTTCCAGCCAAGTCTCATACCTATTTATTCTACTCTTCAGCTCCGTGACCACGTGCTGTACGCTAACTAATCCTGCTGTGTTTTTATTTTCCTTCTTCTCGCTTAAAATGTCTTTTTTGAAACGCCTTTTTTGGGGGTCCTTTCCCTGGTTTCCCTTTCTGTGAAATATCGTTGTTTTTCCGTTGATCTTTCACTGTGACTCCTCACGCATCACTTCCCTTGAGTCCAAAGGCACCCTGCCGGCTCTGCTGTCAGCATGTCTCTCTCCCTCCCTCTTTCCCTCCCTGTCTCTCTCTATCTATATCTCTCTCTCTCTCCCCCTCTCCCTCCCTGTCTCTGTCTCTCTCTATCTCTCTCCCCCTCTCCCTCCCTGTCTCTTTGTATCCCTTCCTCTCTCGTCCCTCTCCTTCTGTGTCTCTCTCTTTCTGTCTCTCCCTCCCTCTTTCTCCCTATCTCTCTCTCTCTCTTTCTCTCTCCCTCTTTCTCCCTCTCTTCCTCCCTCTCTCTATCTCTCCCCCTTCCCTCCCTCCCTCCAGTGTGTCTGTATTAGTGTGCTCCTCTCTCAGGCATGGAGAGGGTGCAGTTGTCAGAGAAATGCATGGTGGCTGAATGACCCCTGTTCTTCATTCCTCCTCCTCCTGACCCCACACCCAGTCACATGGCAGAATAGGTGGGGTGGGGGGGAGGGGGGGTGCTGGACTGTTTTGGGGGGGGGGGGGGGGTTACTAATGAAGTGCTGACAGAGGGTGAGTTTAGGATCAGGGTCTGACATTGACTGATGGGATCTTAAGTGAGTTTGACTATATATAAACATAGGTTCAGAAATATATGCCTGCTATTTTGTGTAGTGGCCGAGAGTCCAAATGCTCTGGATATCCCAGTGTACCTCGGCCTAAGCCAATCAGCATTTGCATATTCCAGTGTAGCTCGGCCTAAGCCAATCAGCATTTGCATATCCCAGTGTAGCTCGGCCTAAGCCAATCAGCATTCACATATCCCAGTGTAGCTCGGCCTAAGCCAATCAGCATTCACATATCCCAGTGTAGCTTTGCCTAAGCCAGTCAGCATTCGGATATCCTAGTGTTACTCGGCCTAAGCCAATCAGCAGTCAGATATCCCAGTGTAGCTCGGGCTAAGCCAATCAGCAGTCGGATATCCCAGTGTAGCTTGGGCTAAGCCAATCAGCAGTCGGATATCTCAGTGTAGCCTGGCCTAAGCCAATCAGCATTCGGATATCCTAGTGTTACTCGGGCTAAGCCAATCAGCAGTCGGATATCCCAGTGTAGCTTGGGCTAAGCCAGGCAGCATTCGGATATCCTAGTGTAGCTTGGCCTAAGCCAATCAGCATTTGCATATCCTAGTGTTACTCGGCCTAAGCCAATCAGCAGTCGGATATCCCAGTGTAGCTCAGGCTAAGCCAATCAGTAGTCGGATATCCCAGTGTAGCTTGGGCTAAGCCAGGCAGCATTCGGATATCCTAGTGTAGCTTGGCCTAAGCCAATCAGCATTTGCATTTCCCAGTGGTGCTCAGGCTAAGCCAGTCAGCATTTGGATATCCCAGTATAGCTTGGCCTAAGCCAGTCAGCATTCGGATATCCTAGTGTAGCTCGGCCTAAGCCAATCAGGGCCTGAAGCTCTTGGAAGTGGCCTGTAGTATGAACAAGTTTGGCTGTGTTTATTCACCAACAGATTTCCCACATGGGCTACCTTAAATAACGCCAGGGTGTTCTGTGTGCTTTAAAACCATGATTTCACTGAGTTTCCCAGTCTCTCAGTTTACCATTATGATAGGCCTCCACAAACAATATCTTTAAAAATAAAGCCTACAGTTATTCCAGTCAGTGTTGACGAGTACTGATTTTTGGCTTCCTCGACTGATTCCACGGAAAACAGGATCCTGTGTAATTTCACCCATCGAAATTCCATGACATCTGAACCATGACATCGCCGCCACTGGCCAGTGTTAACATGTTCACCCTGTGTAAGGTAACCCATCAATTTATCATATTAAAAGCTTACTGAAATAAATACATACCTAACAAAGTATTCCCGTTGTCTCTATGTATATGAGCATAATCAGAGTTTCTTCTTTGAATTTATTATTATTATTATTATTATTATTTTTTTGGATTGTGACCCCCAGAACTGGGGTAATTGACATTACTGGTTCATATCTGCGTGTAAACACAAAGTGCTGTACGCGTTCAGCTTTTACTTCACGGTGGGATTCGCGGCACAGAAACATGCGAGGATGTCCGTCCTCGTTTTCTGTGACCGCAGCTGGGAGTCGGTCCTGATGCAGATGTCCATCGGCCCGATTTCACGTGCAGTTTGAGTTTGGCCCGCTTTTGAAAACGAAGCGAAACCGATCCCTGCTGATCGGGCGTGTTGATTTTGCCGGAGACGGGCGGGCGAGCGGGGCTGGGAGTTGAGGTTTCTCGCGCGCGCGGGTGGGGGGGGGGGGAGACGGATGGCTTCCCGTCCGCTGCGGCGCAAAGCCTGCGTCTTCGTGCTTGCGGAGTCGCTCACCGGCGACGCGGGGAGCTTCTAAAGCGAAGCAGAACATCGCGTGCTGTGGCTGTTAAATGTATGTCGTTTTTCTTGTCGTCCCCCCACACACCCCCCTTGTATCTGGGTTAAAGGATAGAGCGGTTTGCAATCATTCAGTTCAAAGTGATTCACGTGAACGCATCTTATTTTTTATTTCCTTCCTATTCTGTCGTCCTCTTCTATTTACAGTTCCTCTGCATTTAAATGGATAGGAAAAAATCTACTACCCTGTTAGACAGTCACAAATGTATGAGAAAGCAAATAGTTAAATGTCATTTTAAAATCATATAATAAATTCAGTATATAATAAACAGAAATATCGCCTTTCATTGCATGACTCATGGGGGTTTCATTTTTATTATTTTGTTTGGAGAAATGGTATTTTGCATAGTTTAAACGAAAATAAGTTAAGTAAAAATGAGTGACACATTTTGTTTGTAATAAATACATTTGTTTTGATCAAGTGAAGTGGAATATTGCTCAAGAGTGATGTAGTACACATTTATCCTAATTTGAAAGGTTTGACACGCGCCTTTTAAAAACCACCCTCATTTTTTTTATTGGGCATTCAAAGCTCTTCAGTGCACGTGCATTATCCAGCCTTGGGGTTTGGCTAGTCTTCATTTAAGCTGTATAACAGAGATACCCAAATCTGCCAATAGCACTGCTGGTTTTCATCTTTCCCGTCCAACCAGGGGCTGGTTTAGACTTGGGGAACCCGGTGAGTGGAATCTCTGGCCAATCAGTGACATTAATCAATTAACTTCCAGGTTGAAAAGAAAACCAGCAGGACTGCTGGCCTCGAGGGCCAGATTTGAGTACCCCTGCTATAGAACCTTCTAGAAAAGGAATGTTGGTCATGTGCTGGAAAATGAGGTCAGCATCTGGGTTCTGACTGTGTTCTACTTTAATCTGTGTGGGTTCCTCTGGGTTCTTGAGTCAGTTTCAGTATTTCCATGTCTCCATATTCACCAAGGCATATTTCTCCATTTCCACTCCCAAGGCTAATATTAATGAAAGGCGAGGGGACATTTTTAGGTGTTGATGCAACTGTTTAAAGAAGAAACCAAATAAGTTCAAGAGAGAAAAAGAAAATATGGTTTAAAGTACAAACATTTAGTTGAGAGTGACACATTCAAACCCAGATATCCATAGTTGTTTGCCTAATTCTTTTTTAAAGAGGCAAGATAGTTTTGAGGCCTCAAGTGCTTTGGCAGCTACTCTGTGGGAAATGGGTATTGTTATGTTTGCTACTTCAAAATCAAATCCCCCTACATATACCCCGCCCCCCCACTCCTTGATCATCTTCTGTCAACGAATCCCTTCATGGCTCAGGACCATCAGTAGTGTGTGCCATTCTCTATTACAGCAGTGGAGCAATATATTACAATTATGTGGGATTTAATATATATATATATATATATATATATATATATATATATATATATGTATTCCACTGCAGTATATTTAAAATAAATATAAAAGTGGAAATCATTTGTATATGTGCGTTTGCCCAAATATTCTCCCCCTCCCCCACACGTAAAGGCACACGTGGCTTACCGATGTGCTCTGCCGTCTTCCTGTTATTGAGAATCGGACTCCACACTGTGCGGGCGCTGTCTCTCCCAATCTCGCTCCGCCGCTGATTTTCAATACCAGGCTCGTGTGCGTACTGTGCGCCAGACCCGCCGGACCACTGCCGCCATCCCCTCTAGGGGAGGCAGGCGGACCCGTCTGGCGGTCCGTTTCGCGGGTCTCCACGGAGATAAGGAACCGGACGGGACCCAGCGTGCGTCCCATAAACATGGCGCCGCCATTAATTGCGGACGGGGCTTGATGTTTTTATTTATTTTATTTTTTTTTGTGAACAGTCATTTCCTTAAACCCAAGTACAGCGTCGACATGGGACGATGGGTTGGGATTGTATTCAATGTAGGCCTGATCTTTATCCACGTTTTTCACGATGCCAAAGATAATCTGCGCCTGCCAACGTGGTGTAGTGTATGTATTGATAATTTGTGGAAACCTTACAGTAAACACACATACAAGAACACAGGCAAACACACAAAAACTAAATGAATACATAACTTTATTTAAATAAATGCTTTGTCATAACAAAAAGACAAAGATTAAAAGAGTACATAAATTACAAGTTGAATAAATATTACACAGTGATATTCACTTTTCTTAATAATTTGAGTTTTTTTTTCTTCCTTTTTTATGCATTAAGAGTTCCAAATGCTGAACATTTTCGCGGTCCTCCTGCCACGAATGGGTCTTTTTTTCAGAAGCCGTTAACGTCATGTTAATATATCGAATAGGTTGCCTTTTTTCCTCCACAAAAATAGTTATGCATTCAGAAAAAAGCTGTTGATACTACTGTAATACGAGCTGTATTTATTGCATTAGTCTAACCAGGTAGGAGACGGGGAATCTGACAGGGACGCAGGCGGAGCTTAGAGCAGCTGAATTGACCATTTTAACTGCCATTTTAACCGCATCGTTTTAACTGCCACACTTGGTGTAGGCTACGAATAAAATGCTAAACAGTCAGTGCGATTTTAATTCTGATCACTTCTCGACGTCTGATATGCGCCTAAATAGCGAACGCAGGCTGTAGCCTACAGTTGCTTGTCTCTCGCCGGCTGCTACACCCACAAAAATGTGCTGCGTACAACCGACGCACAAGAAACGCATCAATTAAAAAAAAAGTGCATCCTCTTTGGCTGATAAAGTAATTAGCTGATTTTTTAAAATTTGGATGGTAGGCCCAACCAAAAAAAGCACCAGCGTAGTACGGCGTGCAGCTGCCTGGCACGGACTACAGCGGGGGGAGACATCCAGTGCAAAGAGACCTCCCCCTTTAAAGAGGAACGCATGACTGTCGTTTACAAAAGGGCTAAAGTTTTTTTTTTTGTTTTTTTTTTTTTCGGAAACCCCCTTCCCTCTTCCGTAATCGGCAGATCTGACCCGAAAGGAACGGAAACGATTGGGTTTCCTGCTGCTTGTCGCCTGGCCCGTTCGGATTCCACAGACCCCCTTTGTCTGTCCCGCCAACTGTAACTACGTGGTAACTGTGACGTCGCGATTTTCTGTGTCTCCGCTGCGGAGGTTCTACGAGAGAGAGGGGGGGCCCTGCGCGAGACCCAACGCCCACCGCCCCGGGTCCCGCAGACGACGGGCCGCGCGAGTAGGGTGGAGTTCTAATCGTGATTAGTAGTTAATTACTGTCATTGTCATCCGTAGTTGACGCTGTTGTGGACCCCAGGCATGGGCCAAAGCCCCTGTCAAAAGTTCAAAGTCAGGCCCTGAAACCGAGGCCTGAATCTGGCGTTTGATAAAAAAAATTTAAAAAAAAACAAACAAACAAAAAAAAAACAAATCTGCATATTTTCAGAAGGGCCTACTAGAGGAAGGTGTCCTGTTATCATTTAATTTATTCAAGTGCAAGCTGCTTTCCCAATGGGGCTGGGGGGAGGGGGAGGGGGAAGGGGTGGTGGGGGGGGCGGGGGTACAAAGAGAGGGACTCGGACCACGTTGTTGCGTCTCTCCTATTTTGGGTGCCATTTGCAATGGAAATGGCCCAAGATCATGTCCTCAGCTTAAATCACTGGCTTGGAAACATAAAAACATGAAATGGAAAAAAAAAAAAATTATGAAAAAGAATGACTACACTTGAAAATTATTCTCTCCGTTGGTAAGACAGTCCCCGTTTTTGGTCATCCCAATGACCTCTTTAATGGCTTTCAAATGCAGCAGTCCAGGTCACGGGCCAGCAGTAGTATACCCTATTGTGGCCCTTCTAGCAAACTCAACCTTCTGGCTGCCTAGTGGCTACCCTCACATCATAAGTGAATTTATGTGCATCACTTCATTTCTGAAACAGGATATGAGTGCAAACAATCTGGCAGAAGAACGGACAAAAAAAAGACGGAAAGGACTGGACGTCTCTGATGGCTATGGTGGAGCGCGAGTCTCTACGCCTTCGTGTTGTGCGGTCAGTCTGCCAAAGCGACACCCGGCCTCTTCACCAAAACAAGGCCCGGTTACAGCCGTCCAAGAGGCACGCGCGTCCAGACCTCCCTCACTTTTCCTCGCCTCAAACACGGGGTGCGCTTGTTTTTGGATTCAACACACATTTGCGACACAAGTCTCTTTCTCGCTCTCTCTCTCTCTCTCTATCCCCCTCTCTCTCCCTCTCTCCTACGCACGATGGGTACACAGGGCATCAGCTGTGTTCCCTCTCCCGTCGGTGTCTGTGGAAATCACTATTCAAATGAATTTGCATGCAGGAAGGCACTGAGATTTACATACAGGCGGAAAGCACGTTAAATGGCCCTGTGCTGGTCTATGAATGTGCACCTTGTTTGTGTCGATGGCGGTTCTTTCGAAGAAGAGGCTCCAAAGAGAGAATATGCTCCTGACGTCCTACGCAGCGAATGTGGCAGTGGACTGAAGATAAGTTACGTTATGAAGATAATTAAAGGGGTGTGATGCATGTGGGACCAGGCTAGCCTTCTGGCCACCGTCAATTCAAATGACCAGGATTCCCTCAGCTGTGACCAGCTGGAAAAAAGACCAAAAAAAAAGAAACTATGCAAATTCTATTTTTGCATAGGTTACACGCTAAACTATGTCCTTTTCAAAACACCAACATCTTGTTCTCTGTAAAAAAAAAAAAAAATTAAGTATTCATTCATCTATTGTTAAATTAATACACCGACGTTAGACCTACTTCCGCATCTAGGGGACCACTGGTTAAGAAATATGGCTCAAAAATAGGGCGGTTTTTTCACTTCACATGAAGGCAAAGAAAATGGTACAAACAAATCCAGGTAAGGCTACACCCAACACAACCACTATGGAGAGAGTGCTGTGGTCCAAACTGGTGAGCACCTAGCATGCCAGCATCAGTCCCCCTCCTGACCGACATATAATTTTCACCTTTCCATTAATACACCTCTTTTGGTTAACGACGTTGTGTTTCACGTCAAGTCCACAATATTATTCAACGTTTATGTTTTAAAACACAAATTCTTATGTTAGCCATATCTCAGACATTATACTTTTTTTTTTTTCTTTTTTTTTTAACGACTTACATTCATATCCTTTATTGGGTAAAGTTTAGTACTGTACTAGCCGGGGTTTGATAGCGTCCAATTAAAAGCTTAGTCAGAGGGAAGGGGGAAGAGGGCAGTCTCGGAGCATCCAATCAAAATCAAACGTTGCGCGGTCTCTTCACCAGCAGGAGCAGCGTTCTCTTTAGAACTCTGTGTCTCTCATGACATGGCAGCGTCTGATTACATAGGCACAATTGGCATAACACGTTTGCTACGGAGTCACAGAGCAGCTTCGACAGTCTGGTCACAATGACTTTCTTTCTTTTTTTTTCTCCCGCCTGCCGTTCTACTTCCAGAGATGTCCTGTCAGTCAGATAGCCCCTCCCACCCTCCCTTAGACCTCTCCCAGCTAGCTTCAGGGAGACTCACTAGAAGGGCTTCTGACAGGAGAAAAAAAAAAACATTCTTTTGTAAAGTCGTTCACACACACGCACACTGAACCTACCAAAATTACACATTTTCAAGCACATGAGGTTAGCCTATGAATAAGTGCTCTGACAGGACTAAAACCTGGATAGTGAGAACTGCATCAGCAGATCCCTACCTCTTATCTCTTTCATTATTTCTGGAGAACAAACCAAAAAAAAAGCCTATATTAAAATTCCTGCTATGTCTTCTGACACCACGACAGTAAGAGACGTACAGACACAAAAGACCAAGACGGTCCTTTTTCACCAACATGCCTTCTTCTCATTATGTTTGTATTACCTTAATTTTAAAAAGAAATCGTTTGGTGCTCAAACCCCAGCTTCTATAAAAATATATAAATATATGTATATATTTTTACAAATAGAGTGCAGGGACCTAGTTCTTACTAGAAGGTTCCTGCTCCAGACAGACAGGGAAACTGCTCTAGCTGGATCTCACACATTAGCCATGAGCGCACAGTCAAGGGGGATCATATGTTCATGTCATTTTTTTTAAAGTATAATTTCTCTTTTCGTTTGTCTCGTATTTAAAATCAAAGTGACTGGTGGGCGAATGGACAGTAAGATAGGAGGTGGGCCCTTGGTCAGGTGATGGGGGCGGGTCGGGGGCGGCGGCGGGGGGGGAGCGGGCGTTGGTGGGGGTGGGGTGTGACTCCTCACTCGTTGTTGTTGCTGCTCTCCAGGTCTTTGCACTGGATGTCTCCCCCGCTGTAGTCCGTCCCAGGCAGCTGCACGCCGTACTTGTCCACGCACCAGCAGATGCCCCGCTTCCGTCCGCGGGAGGGCTTGCACTGTGGGGAACGGGAAAGAAGCAGAGACAAGCCGCGGGCATCAGAGAGAGATCACTCACAGATTCACACAGTGCGTAAAGCACAGAGCACTCACAGATTCACAGTGCGTAAAGCACAGAGCACTCACAGATTCACACAGTGCGTAAATCACAGATGATTCACAGTGTGTAAAGCAGAGATCACTCACAGATTCACACAGTGTGTAAAGCACAGATCCCTCACAGATTCACACAGTGTGTAAAGCACAGATCCCTCACAGATTCAGTGCGTGAAGCACATATCACTCACAGATTCACACAGTGCGTAAAGCACAGAGATCACTCACAGATGCACACAGTGTGTAAAGCACAGAGATCACTCACAGATTCACACAGTGCGTAAAGCACAGAGATCACTCACAGATTCGCGCGGGCCGGCGGCCAAGTGTCTTTTTTGACGGGGGCCCGGTGCGGGCCAGCGACAGACTGATGGCAGCATTAAGGTAGTTATAGTTTCTGTGATAACAGAATCACGGATGGAATCGCGGAATTTAGAATTTAAAAAAGCTATAACACAGATTCCATAGGGCCCTACATTAAGTCAGTGCTAAAAGCTGACTGGAGATTTGAAAATATGACTATGTAATGTGAATGTTGTTATAAATAAGTCATTTATTCAACACACATTTTAAAAAATCAACAACTATTTACTGCATAGCAGAGTCTTACAAAGAATCTGACAACAATGTACAGTCTTGGAATGCTGTGTTTTCACCAACAACAAAATAAATTAAATTAAATTAAATTAAATTAAATTAAAATAAATAATATCAAAGTTTTTGCACTCTACAAAAAACTTGAAAAAAGTCCTGATTGGCTACTGATTCTTACAGCCTTGGAATGCTGGGCACATTTAAACATTTAAAAAACTGTTTAAGGTTTTTTGGCTTTTACAGTAGGCTACCTTTCCTCCTTGACATTATCCCTAAATGGCACGAAGGAAGTATCTGTGTTACTGACTGTTTGGCTAGCTAGCTAAGTTAGCTACATGACCATGTTGTCATAAAATTTTTCCCGACTGTAAAAACTGCCTGACTTGTTTACATTTTGGACAGATGTGGCTCCTGAGTAAATCTATCGTTGTTTCCGTCACAGCACTTCAGACACAAGCAATATCGAAAAAATCCTGAAATTTCTTCTTACCGTGAAGAGTGCCTGACCCTCAACCGTATCGTTTTTTCCCCAAAGATGGTATTTCTAGATATAGCCTAATTTTGCCGCTGAGTTAACACATTTCTACGGTTGCCGATCAGGCACTCTTCACCGTAAGAAGAAATTTTAGGATTTTTCCGATATTACTTGTGTCGAAAGTGCTGGGACGGAAACAACGATGGATTTGCTCTGTAGCCACATCTGTCCAAAATGTAAACAAGTCAGGCAGTTTTCACGGTCGGGAAAATTTTTATGACAACGTTGTCGTGCACATCATAGTCATCAAGCTGACGTTATTAATAAACAAGTGAAGTTGTTATTTCGTTGGCGATTAATAAGTCATGTAATGTTACAATATATCGAACGTTCTATTCATGCTACTAGTTTAACGTTACCTACACACTGCTTAAGTTAATATAAAAAGAAAATATTTACCGACGAGATGAAGTGATAACGCAGTTTGTAATGAGGTTAGTTAGCCTACTAAATAAGAAATGGTGGCTTGCTAGGTAACATTAGCTTGTGATAGTTGGAAGCGTTAAGTGTTGAATGCAGAGACTGTAAAAAGGTTGAACGTTACTCTATGCACAATGAGGGTAAAGAACACTGATTTCAGACCTGCTTTCCTACAGTGCGTTTAACCAACAGATGTCACTGGTGAGCTTTTCAACCGAGCCGCCCCACTGTAACTGTAGTTTAAAAACATCTTAAAAATACATTAAAAAAATAAAATAAAATTTCCCCGATGCTTAGGCCCGGCGGGGGGTCAACTTAGACCCGGCGGGCCACCGGGCTTGCAATACACTGGCGGAAACCCTGGTGTGTAAAGCATAGAGATCACTCACAGATTCACACAGTGTGTAAAGCACAGAGATCACTCACAGATTCACACAGTGTGTAAAGCACAGATCCCTCACAGATTCACACAATACATAAAGCATAGATCACTCACAGATTCACACAGAATGTACACCAGACAGAGCTCACAGATTTGCACAGCACATATAGCACAAAGATCACTCACAGATTCACACAATACATAAAGCATAGATCACTCACAGATTCACACAGAATGTAGCCTACACCAGACAGAGCTCACAGATTTGCACAGCACATATAGCACAGAGATCACTCACAGATTCACACAGCACTTAAAACACAGAGCATTTACAGATTTTCAAAGTACATTAAGCACAGAGAGCACTCACAGATTCACACTGTATGTAAAGCAGACAGCGCTCACAGATTCACACAGAACGTATAGCACAGAGTTCGCTCACCTAAAATCAGCAAATGTGCCTTTGACAGTAAAGGCTGATAGGAATGCCTGTAACTGATGAAGCCACCAGACTGAAGCAATAGCTGACAAACAAGCACTGCCTGGTAGCCTCAATAAAGTTTTATTCAAATCAAACCCCAAGCCCATTTAAGGGTGTGTACCTGCTTGCGCTTGAAGAAGCCCTTTCTGTCACAGTTGGGCAGGTACAAGGACAGCGCCATGATGCGAGAAGCGTCCTTCACCCTCTTGATGATCCCATCCAGCTTCCTCCGGCAAGGGCCCTGCAGAACCAACACACCGCCACCCCCGTTAAACCGCAGGTCTTCCGATAGCCTTCCCTTCGGTTCTGCCCATTTCAATGTCATTCGCTTCATTTGTACAGTGCAGCACGCGGCCCTCTACCAGGACACTTTACAGAAAAAAAACATGATATCACAAATATAGTAGAAAAGCAACTAAAAATGCGTGAAACAAGGTAATATTGCTGCTGGACTACTGCAGAACAGGCATGTATACGCGGGAACACCCACAGTCTCGCAGGACTTACGAATTCGGGCTCGTGCTTGTCGATGGGGACGGGCGAGTAGTCCACCTGGCCCATGGACCGCAGCTTCCCCTGCTGCCTTTTCTTATCCTTGAGCATAGCCTGGGCCTTCTTGCTGCTGATGTGGTCTTTGGGGAAGAGCGGCACCTTGGGCATGGGCATGAGGACCTCCGCCATCTCCGTCGGCACCATCTCGTCGTGCTCTCGCGACTCGCGATCTGCGACACAAGCGATTCGGCAGACGTCAGGCGGATGGAAACGGAGAGTCAGACACCGCTGCTGGATTAAACCTGATTGCCGGAATGACGTATGAAGTCTGTGAGCATTGGAAGGTGCAGGGCTACTATTCTACACATCTGAAACTGGGTCTGAGTAGGAGGTAGTGTAATAAAAAGGTTTTCCCCGCAGATTCGGGGAAATTTATATTGTAGAATCATATGGACTGAAATCTATGTCAAAACCACACTTCTGCAGATTGCAGGAAAGAACAAATTCTTCCACCACCAGGGGGCACCTTTCTTTATGTTTATAGGTACAAGCAGGATCTTTGCTATCTTTATCCATGAAAAGACACACACGTGCACACACATACACATATATAGACACAAATGTATGCCTACACACACACGCACACACACACAAAACCACTAAAATCTAAATCATACCCTCAACTTAAGGGAAAGCATAGTGCATTGATATTTAATGGCCTAACAACACCATTGAAGCACTGAAACACATGGGACTAACCACAAGACTACTCGATTTCATTTTTTTTAACTGGGAGGAGAAAGCCAGATGAAGGACAGACATCTATGTTAAGGTTTTCATTTTTAAATTTGTAGTGACTATGAAAATAATCCAAGTGCACCAATCATGCATTTTCATAATATGAACAGACAGAAGGAAAGCACGAGTAACATCTCTGCATCCAAACAAAATCACGTAAAAATTTCTAAAATATTTGAAGTCCTTGAGAAGCCCGATCAAATAAGCTCTTCTGCTGGTTTGGTTAAAAGCGGGGGAAAACAGGTCTGACAAGGAGGAGAAAGCAGGAGAAAATGGAAACCGGCTTCTGAAAGAGTCTTTACAGCTCAAAGCCATCGTTAGGCCCTTTGAAGCCACGGCAACCGAGAAACCATGGAAACTGCGAACACTGACAGAGGTGGACAAATCCAAGGCTGGATGGTAACTTTATCCATTGTTCAGGAAACATGCTTACAATGACTGGCTTGACACTGTGCTGAAAAAATAACTTTTAAGATGCTTTATTAATTTATTTAACACATTTTTTGGTTTCAGGTCAACCTACTATATAACCCACTGACTCAAGGGAAACTCTGAATCAGAACATACTGACTTGATTACCACCACATAAAGGGACAACACCAATCTAGTTTGTATGTTTCTGTTGAAAACGCCCCAAAATGTTAAAAGATATCCCAGTATCCAGTGTTTGGGCAATTCAATATGCATGTCTGGGGGTTTGAGATGCCAGAACAGCCATCTGTGTTCTCCACACCTGGCCGGCTCCTCATCTGGTCAGCTACAGGCGCTGGGGCCATCGAAAGGTCCACCCTCGAATGAGGGGGTCTCACCAAACCCTCCCCCCCCCTCCCCGCCAACCCCCCCAGGCCCCTTATCTCTGCAGCTCCCGCTAAAGCTAACATCCAGAGGTTTTTTCAGGTTATGAGGCCTGAGTTCCTCTCTTCCCTGCCTTGTATTGTATAGTGAGTACAGAAATAAGTGGGGCGTGTGCCAGACCACGGCTCACCAGGCCACTCTGCCAGTGGATGACTGTGGTTATATTTATCCGGCAAGGAAATCCGACTGTATAGCGGCAGGCGGGTGAAGTCTGGCGGGCACACGGGCGTGGGAATGTGCCAAGTATTGTTGCAGAGACAACCGCTAAATATCAGAGGGGCAGCTGAGGGGACCATTATAAATAATCGGGTCAAACTAGTTTCCATATCCCCCCACCCCTGGGATTGATAGTGTCTTTTTCGACGGGGGGCACAGCGGGGAGGTTGGGGTGGGGGGGAGGCATCTGAAGGAGAGAACACCACCAAGGGACTGGGGTCCCTGGCTCTGAATTTGCCATCAGAACTCCGGCCTTCTCTTTGAAATCAATCTCACAACTCATGACTTGGCAGGCTATGGTTCTGAGCACAACCCCACAGACGAGCTGGCTTTCTCCCCCTCCCCTAGTCACTGAGCTGCAGGGTCATAAAGCACTATAAATAAGCATCTTCCATACACTTTTTATGATGCATCATGCTGAGAGGCAGTTGGAGGGAGGGGGAGAAATCCAGGCCTGGGGGAGGGGGGGTCCCTGACTAACAGAATCTGCTGTCCTTTTTTGACCAGTAGGTTCGTTCACTTAGAACGATCAACTTCTGGTCCCGAGACATTGGTGAGGGTTTCATGATCTCATGCGCAAGTGGGCTTTATCTGCTCTGCTGAGATATATGTGGACACCAACTGGATCAAGGCCTTTTGTCTGTGGTTGGATGGGTCAGGTGGCCTTCTGTCTGTGGTTGGAGGGGCCAGGTGGTTTTTCGTCTATGGTTGGATGGGTCAGGTGGAACTTTGTCCATGGTTGGATGGGTCAGGTGGAACTTTGTCCATGGTTGGACGGGTCAGGTGGAATTTTGTCCATGGTTGGAAGGGTCAGGTGGCATTTTGTCTATGGTTGGACGGGTCAGGTGGCATTTTGTCTATGGTTGGACGGGTCAGGTGGAATTTTGTCCATGGTTGGACGGGTCAGGTGGCATTTTGTCTGTGGTTGGAAGGGTCAGGCACGTTATCAGCAGGCTGGCGATAGCCCACGAGAGCCTGCTTACGACAGCAATGTCCCTCTGTCCTGGGTCCTGCATCTTCCCGTTTTCTGGGCCGCTCGTTCATGGCGGGGACAAAACTCACTTTTTCCATCCCCAGGCTCTTCTGCTTGTAAAGAAAGCTTAGTGGGCTTGTGTTTAACATCTGAAACGCTGCCAAGAATCTGGAGGGACGCCAAGGGAGTGGTATCACATGCAGTCCCTCAATTGAATTGAGCTCTGGAATCGAAGCTAAAGAGGTATTTGTGTCTCTCTCTTTGCTCTAGCTAAAGTTTCCATAAAGACAAGAGGTCCTGATTAGGCAAAGGAGGTCTACCTGATACGCTTTTCTTTAAATATTAACATGCTCTGCCAGGCAATTATACTTCATGAATATCTTAAGTTTCTCACTGAGAGAAGACGCATAATGAAAGGCAATACACCCTCCTTTCTGTTTCCGCAATCCTGGCCCTCAGATCTTTATTAAGGCACTGTCCGTTAATTGGGGAAATTTAATGACAATGTGTCAGAGGAATGCTCGCTGACTTTGGAATGTGACCTGTCAATCGCATACAGGGGCACGTCCTGGTTTCTCTTCTGCCATGGAGGGACGAGCCCAAAAATGTTTAATGTCAGAAAGACCTGTGCAGACACCGATACTGCAGATAATAGTGTCTAAGCCAAAACCAGCATTTTTCCAACCCAAGTATAGAAGCGTAAAGGGCTCATGCACGTGTATTCATTTTATTTAGGCACGGTGTCGGCTAACCAAGAGTCTGATTCTGTTATGGAATATTCAGGTAATAATCTCAACAAAAAAAAACCTATGGCTTTGAAGTGCCATGGTAATGTTTATTTTTTAAGAGAGAGATGGTGTGAAGCCATGCATCGTTGTACCTTAACGACAGACGCTGTTGAGCAAGCGTAGAACAAGCGTTTCAGTAACCACAAGTTCAAAAAGCCTAAATCTGTCATGATATTTCAGCACCATGAAAGAAAAAGAAACATTATTAGGCTCCTCTAACCATGTTTGAAGGGCTGTTCGATTAGCTTTTGTTCAGTTCAGTTGTGTTGGCTGAATGCCTGCGGGTGTAAGAAGAAGAAAAAAGTAATCCTGGAGTAGCCTTGACCAAACATGTAAGCACAAGCACACCCCAGCCTCCATCTTTGTTGGGCTAATCCCCGATAGTAAATCCCCATTGATAACTGTATTTACATACTTCAGGGGGTGCCAAAGCAAGGACACCTGTCACCTATCTCTGGTTTAAGCCATCACGTGTCACCTTAACTGGACATGTGGTCTCCTCGTTTCCCAGAAAATTCTTGTTTGGTAAGTGTTGTCCCCCCCCCCCCCACCTCAGGTACCAGTTTAAAAAAACTGATCTTTTAAAGCTACGTTTTCCTGCTTGTATGAGTCTCTGCTCAAAGCTTATGATGACTCACAGTCTGAATATTTTGTCATTCCAAGGCTATCCTTAAATTCCAGGTCATTAGATAAATCTCAGGCTAATCTTCAAAAAGTGAGCGTTTGATTTAATGTGGTGTTATGCGGATGCTACTGCCTGCTTCCTGTGGCTCAATACCCTAACAAAAACAGGGTTTCTCTCAGAAGGTCCGACAGCTCTGCTACTTTGTGCTGTGTGTATTTTGGTAAGACCGCAGACTCTGGGGATCAGTATTGATGTTTCCTGCTTTAAGCTCTTTCCTCCACATGTCTGCAGCACCACGGGTTGTCTTCGCTGACTCGGGACTGTCCCTTTTCACTTGACTCCCTGTGCATTTAAGCCCACAAGGCTGACTCCTCACTGGATGCAGTTATGTGTATGAAAATGGCTGATATGAATTCAGTTCAAACGGTTCCTTATTTGTGTTAGGTCTGTCTTTAAGATGAACATAAGAGAGATGTGCCGTTCACAGTCCCAGTTAAGCAAAGCCCAATCAAAAGAGGTTCCTGTTATCTTTCCTTTTTTTTGCAAGGGTCGCAGGTGGTGATCTCTCAGCTCTGTATCGTTCCTGCATTCACTAATCCAGAAGGACTCATCAGGGACATGGAGGGAAACAGCCTAGTACAGAACAGTGTCCAGGAGATCCACGAAACGGCTCTCTGAATTCTTCTTTGAGGTCTCACCCCGCTGCTAAGATTTGATTTGCAGCAAACCATGCAAACACAGCCTTTCCTGGGACAGCCGTCCTTACCAGACAAATGTTAGTCTGTGGCTAGATTTTGACTCTTGTCACGTAAGTGTACATTTCAGCTTGTGCAGGACCTCAATTCAGTACCGAACCTTCTTTCCCCAGGCACCCAAGCACAGTAAGATTCCTCTCCGTCCCAAAATGGAAAAATAAGAGTAGGTGGGAGGCGAGGTCCATTTCCATTTCAGGTCCAGGAAAGTATCGGGGTACCGGGTCATTTGGTGAGGAAATCTGGTGGCTTCCAGCAGAAACAAACTTTGTTGGTCTCCAAAATGTCACTTTTTCCACAAAGTTTCACTCCTAATTTTGTTCCTTATCTGAGATGTCAGGGGGCGAGGTGAGGGTGGGGTTTGGGTCTGGGACCTCAGATGGCAGGGCCCACATGTTCCAGTTTAAAGGCCCAGCATGACGACGTCCATGCTCTGGCAGCACGTCTGCAACAGAACTGACTACTGTTGGTAGCCTGCCTTTGTTCTGCAGCTGTTGGCCAATCCTCCACTCAGGTGTCAGTGACAAATGCATGCTGGTTGCAGTAAAAGTTTACTGGGAGAAATCAATCATGTTTGCCTGATAGAATCAGTGCTCCGTTTCCCTGGGGCGGTGCTAGCAGTCCTCCTACGCAGCCGATAATGTGATCAAGCTTCAGGAGCACCATTTGAACAGTCACAACGTTTCAAATGTATTTAGGTATTTCTTAATCACTTCGCATTTACTGTTTTCCCATGAAAAAAACATGTCTTCATTTCTTCTCATGCCATGGTGCAAGCATAGCGGCTGAAAGGGGTGTGGGTAGAGTGTCACTTGCACCCCCTCTTCCTCCCAAAGTTTTGGGATGGTTGTGTCAGGAATGCTATGTAAGAGCTAAGGACGACGGCTTAAAGGAATCCGACGTTTACTTTTAGTATAACTCCGAGTGCAGAGTGGAGCCGTGGATGTCTTGTTTCGAAAATGCACCTCCAAAAAGAAGGGAAAGAAAACCCTGTCTTTGATGGATGCCAAAAGTCGAGACCATGCAACAGATCATCTTGATGGCTTTGTAGTGCTGAGGTTCTGCCTGAGCGGCAGACTTAAGACTCTGCCTTAGCTTTCCCATAACTGTGCTGCCTCATGCTTCCATATACACACTGAGCATGACTTGCACAAAGCAAGAATACGCTGCCAAAACTGTGTCAAGAAAAAATGTCTCAGCACAAAAGTCTATATTTTACTCTGTTCTTCTTCACTTATAAGGTGCAGTATGCTTTGTCATCCGCAGGCCAGGATTTCTAGATTTGAAATCTCTTTAATCATCTTTTCCATTCTTGGCAAAGGACTGTTTGTTCAAACATAAGGCTCTTTCACAAGCACAGAGCGCTAGCAGTCTGCTGCCATAAAATCATATCTGTTGGCAGCAGCTACTGGGTTATGAACTTGAGGGTCATGTGCCCAGCTATAAATTGAAAGCCCCAAAGCTTCACATCCAGGAGTCTGGTGCTCTTGTCCACAAAGCACTTTGGAGTACAGCCACTGATCTCAGATCAGCTTTGCAGTTAGGCTCTTAATTGACAATGCTGAGGCAGAATCAGGAGAGACTAGTTCCAAGACCAGTGCTCCTTGTGAACACAGGCCCTGGCCCTGAATGGATCAGATAATCCACACCTAAAAGAACAATAAAGTCATAACATGAAGGTTATTTTGAACAGCTGCAACCATTCGGCTAATTCATTCATTAAAACCCAAAGCTTTTCACTGATCGAACATTCCAGAACACTGAACATTGCCGTGAACACCGAACACTGCAGTGAACATTGCTGCATCACAACGTAAAGAAAACCAGTTTCATCCTCATTTCCTCAACATGACAGGTGGCAGGAATTCAACAAGTGTAAACAAATCTTTCTTGATCTGGTAACATAGTACCATGATACTCTTCATTTCATTCCAGACAGTAGAATGAATAAATAACAGAAAATATACAGAGACCCTTAACTGGAACTCAGTGGTGTCCTCTCTCTCTCTCAATCCACTCTTCCCCCTCTCTCTCTCTACACGCCATTGGACACTTGACCTCTTCTGTGTCTGCCTTCCTCTGCTGGTAAAACTGGGTTGAAACAGAAGCTTACACAAAACGAGGAGTGGCATTCTAAATCTATCCCCGAGCTCTGAGGGACGGCGCTTCAGAGAAGCGTTCCAAAAACGTTCTGCTGAATCACTGCGGAGAGAACGGGTGCCCACCGCGTTAGCAGGTGAAGGTGGTCCTCTCGCCCCATCGAACGGGATCGAGGGTCTTGACCGTGTCTCTTGAAGCAAAGGCAGTCATCATTACTGCTATTGTTCATATCTAAAAACGCACGGCAGTCCTATGTTGGACAAATACAGATCTGGTACATTTTCTGTTTCAGTAGAACAATGGTGGTTTGAAAACAATATCACTTGCTCTTTTCATCTGATTGATGTGTCAAGGGGTAAGGGCTTGCAGACTATTTTTTAGCCTATGATACCTCACACAAAAAATATGCTACATAAAATTGCAAGACACGTGTAAGCCATGAGCATAGAATCATAGTGGTTAAGGAATTTGACCAGGTTATGAAATCCCAGGTGGTAACGGTTTCCAGAACATTAATTTGAAGACTGAAGAAGCATAATTTAGCTACTTCGGAAAATATCCATTAATACAACTATTATTGTGTCAAATATCAGCTAAGCTAGTTCTCTGGTAAACGGAATCAGCCCCGTAAATCAATTACGTAATAATGCATTTGACTTTGTAGCCATAGCGCGGCTGCGCTGCCCACGCCTGCTCAGAGAAAAGTAGGATAATGGATTCAGATGGCATTCGATCAAGACTCGTCTGTTTGCCCCGACTCTCAGCTCCATTCATTTCAACTCACCCTTCACCCTCCCCCCTTCTCCACTATCGCCGCAACACACACACAAACACACACACCATCACTACCCTCCTCCCCTCAGCTTTTTATCTTTGAACAGTAATCCAACTCGACACCACCCACCGACATAAACCAGCATTCAGTAGCCTACGTCCAAGATCGGTTGCCTCCGGAATTAGGCTAAATGCGCGCGGCATTCACTCTGGAAACGTGCAGATACATTTTGCATCGCAGTGTACCGGTACTTAGAAATCTAGCTCTGACTTCATAAAGCACACACGGTATAGCCTCCAAAATGTATGTTGAATGCGCCTTCGGTGTAGAAAAAGAAATTGTGCTTCAGCAGAGAGAAATCGAAATCAATGCATCAGACAATAATCCGGCAATCTTTCCGATTTTAGCTGTCTAGCGAAATTCGCAATTGTATATCGATGTTGGTGATTAGCTGCCACACATAGCCAACAATTTATCGGCGAACAACCATCTTAAGGTTGTGGACTATCATTAGCGTAGTCGTCGTTGTGTGAGGATTAAATGAGTTATTACACGGATATAAATTATATGAGAAGTTAATAACCTGAAGAAACCGGGTAGACTACTACGAGTCTAAAAAGCCCCTAGGCGCAGGGGTAGTAAGGCTGCTTTGTAGTGCACAGCTAGCGAGTTAACATTTTATGTACAAAAACCGGTCCCGCCTCATACACGTGCTAGTAATGTTTCACGTTCTGCATTCATATAAACACTGATCAGGAAAGCTACATATATAGAGACTGATATCGCTAAAACGAGACTATTTTCCCTGAAGACATATAAGCTATTGTCTTATGTTGTATTTGTAACCTACTTAACGTTTTTGTAGCATTATGCGAATTAGTCGCTACCGACAAATCACTAGCTACAATCATACTTTTGCCAAAACGTGCGATCAAAACAATCGTATCTTAAACCTTGAAGACGTCCAACATCCAATGGACCCGACAACACCGTGAGAAATGGGGAAAGCAGTCTAATCAGGGCGAATATACTTAGGCAGAAAGACACAGAACGGAGTAGGCTACAGTCTTTTTTCGTTATCTTGCTCAATTTCCAAAAGATAAGTGTTCCACTGTTGTCTTGCTACCTGTTCCCTGCATCGCTGCACAATGCAACTGGCTACAACTGGGATGCATTTTAACCTATATCACCACACTTTAAATCTACAAGTAACGAACTACAGTCGCTACCGGTCAAAGGTAGGCTATTAATTTAAAGACTTTGTTTTACAGTAGGCTACATCGTGCACGTACCTATGGCTGGATGCGGAGGTTTGTATCCTTTCTCGTTCGTGCACATTCCTCTTCCATGAAGAAGGGCGTGAAGCGGCTTTTCCTCGCCATTCCGCGGCAAGCATCGGAGCCCGTGAGTGCACGTTCCGGTGTATACACCGCACGCCTGACCTTCCGATAAAGCGCAGGTCAGGCAGCAACCGCAGCCCGGCTCCTTGACGAGCTGGCAGCCGACAGGAACCGGTGGACACATGGAAAGAGCTTTCTGGTCGCAGGGCTCACAAGGGACGTAGGAACCCAAGCACCGGGACAGTCCCAAAAAGAATGTCACCAAGAGAAAAAAACCGAGTATCATAGCTGTTCAAAGTATTGCCTCACAATATGTAAATATCAAGTCAACTGGTGGATTTAACGAAAGAGGTGCTTTCTTCGCCTCCGGTCATCAGATTTAAAGGTTCTACCAAAGCGTTTGTAAAACAGCCAGCATCCAAGCGCACCTGTTTTATTCTCTTTTAACGCGGTTTAACGGATAGCTTTATTGTCTGTGGGAGCTCTAAAATGAAGTTTTTCTCAGACTAAAAATATTCCCTTCTCTCTGAAAAAGAATCCAATTAGATAAAAAAATGTGTGCAGACTGACAAAAATAAGGAATGCTCCCTGTCTGACAAGTGGCGACTGTTAGCAAGGCAATTCTTTGCTCAAAAATTAGCACTTCCCCCCTTTCAAACCGATTCCAATACTTTCCCCGCTGGAGCACTTTTCTGAGCGGACTGATCAACTTCAAGCAAGGCTTGCCTTTTTAAAAACAGCCAAAACCAAACCCCTGACTATGAATAAACCAAACAGCGGTGAAGGGAGGCGCACTTGTCTTCTTCCTAAGGTGCTGGTTCCAGGGCGGGTCCTGGCAAGTTTCCAAACCCTTTTTTTCCTGCAATGGGATCAGTCAGTCTATCACGCTGGAGGCTAGCGATGCCAGGAGCGAAGAGCAATACTAGAAATCAACGCAACATTAACGAACCATTTGGAACAAAAGAGTGAACCGGAGTTCTACAGACGTCCCGATCAAAGGCTTTGATTATCTTCTATACCTGATCTTGAGATAGTGCCCAGAAGTAAATGGCTTGCCCGTTCATAACTGAGTTTCCAGGGTTTTCTTTGCAAGCGCGAGATCCCTGTGCTAGCTAGGCGAAAGAATGCCCGCGCTCAGTTTAGGTTATTTTTGTGGATCGTTTTGTTGTAATAATTTTATACACGCACACACGCACGCACACACATACACACACACACACACACACACTCAAACATATATACCTAAAGGAACACAAAGGCTAAATATTTACAATACTGGCGTATTGATGTGATCCGAATAATTTGCAAAATATGCAAAATAGACGTGTGTGTGTGCGTATACTTTTGAGTATAGCTCATAAAAGTGCTGTTGCAAATCCATCCCCAACCAATCCAAAGGCATTCAAAGGAATTCATGTTTTTTGGCAACACAAGTGCCAAAGCGCATAAGTTTCATGCGCTTCGCATAATACTGTGATAGGAAATAATTAAAATAAATGCGGGGTCTATGTGTCTGCGTGAAACTTTATGTCAAGCACTGGCAGGTAACATCTATTGCAACGATATTTCGGTATAGAAACGGAGTTTTTAAGGCTCAGAGGCTTCTGAGGTACGGGCAGAGGTGTTGGAGCTGTGCCGGGAAGAGAGAGCTATGGGTCTGGACCTCATCCATAGAGCTAACAGCGAGCGCATAGCTGCCACCGGCCACATCGTAGATGTTTTAGTCCCTGGTTAACGCGTTTTCCACTCCCTGTTTTGTATTTAGATAATCGTAGCTGCCGCTGCGCCTATTTAGTTCTAAAAATAACACAACTTTAACGCCTGCACCTGTTTTGCTGGACCCCGTTTCGAATGCAAAGGTAGCGAGCAAGCATTTAAGTGTGTGTGTGTGTGTGTGTGTGTGTGTGTGTGTGTGTGAGAGAGAGAGAGGATGTCCTTTAAAGATAAATGTTATGCATGTCTAAATAATGAATTATGGCATAACTTGATTTTGACTAATGCATGCGTTCAGATGTTATAGTTCTTAATTCGACGACGGGCAGTTAATTGTCTTCATATCACCAATTCTTCCTCTGCGTCCACACTGATTTAACTAAAATGGAAGAGATGCGGAATAATTTAGCGTTTTGATCTTGTACTTGAAATTTCTCCCCCCATCTACATTATAAAATGGTATAAAATGTACTTAATATTAGTTGAGTATAAAATTGTGTAATAATATAATTTTCAATCGGCACGTTCGGAAGTGCGTTCTTTTCTTCCTCTCTTTGATTCGTAAAACGTCTATTCTGTCATTTGTGCCCTCGTATTCATTTCCTGAACGGGTGAACAATTTACCCTGTTTTGCCATCTTCCTTGTAACGCTTGTCATCACGCAGCACTGGCTCTCGTTGGTAGCTGTTTCACAGTTGACCACTAGAAGGAGCTGTTAGCAACAAGAAGAGCCTACAGGGAAAGCTAAAATTATCTTTGGCAATTATATCACAATAGATCTGAAGTCAGCAAACATTCCTCTATTGATTTTGAAATATAATATCCTCTTGAGCTATATAAATTCATTGGGCTGATTGTGCCATGTTCTGATAAACTTAACTGTGGCTATTATTATAAAACCAATATTGTGGGTTCAGATTTGTAATACATATAATACAGTGGGGTGCAATTGGGCCTCTCATTTGAATTATATGTTAAGTCATTTGCTTACTCTTGAACTACTGTTGTTTTTAGCAACAAATGTATTCTTTCTGAAGGTAAAATTGTTGAAGTATGTCCAAAGGGGAACTTGGGCAAATGATTAAATTTCATTTTAGCACAATTTGCTATCTCTGGCTTTACAGTGGTGGGTAACCAGGGCACTGGGGGGTTTGCGGTCTAAGGCATGTATATTTTACCTTATTATTCTCCAGGAAAAATAACATTTAATCTTATTTTTGGTTGGAACTATTTCCTATGGCCATGTAGCCTGTGCTGGAGGAAGCTGTGGCATGGCTTCCTGTTTCAGCATGGCTGCAGGGGTGGCTGGGAGTGCAGAGTCTGCCCTGCTGGGGAACCGAGGAGGAAAGAAGTCCCGGCATGCTGCAAAATGGACTTTTATAGTCATAACTGTGCCTCATCTCGGCGTGACCTCTTATCAGGCGCTGTCATTCGGTATTGCGTTGTGTCTAGTGAGTGTTAATCATTATGTCAGGATACTGAGTGAGCACCCCTGCCCCGTGTCACAGCATTTCTTCTCTGCAGAAAGAGACATCTTTCAAGATGACACTTTGCCTGTCTTCAGAGCACAAATGGCTGGCCAACAACTTACGTGCATTTTGAAAGATAACACTTTCTTATAACTTGCATAACTGCGACCCGTGTCTGCTTACAGGAGAGCAGTGCCCCCGTCCAAGCAGCTTCTCAGTGGTTCGAGAAGCACGGTGCTGAGCTTACCCGTATGTCCTGATCTTCTGCGGTCGCCAGATCTCAACCCAGTCAAGCATATTCTGGGGCAGGAAGTACGACGGCGCTTTGTACGTCCATCAGCTAAGCGTGAGGTGGCCGACTCTTGCATGGTTGCGCGGTGTCGCGTTCCTCTCACAGAATTCCGTGCGGTGGTTGACTCCGCATCACAGCAAACGGACTGTACTGTATGCAGCTGATGGCCCAACACCCTTCATACACATTTCACTGACTATATGTGTTGTTAACCTTCATTCTGCATTCAGGTCCTGAGCATGGAGGGAAAATCGACTGGCTTTGAGACCCTGGAAACATGCCCGGAAGCAATGGGCAGTGGGTTGACAGACATGCTGAAATGTACAGTATTAGCCCAGGACTGCAGTTTCTCTCAGCGAGCTTGTGAAGGTTATTAATATGATTTGTTTGTTTGTTTTCTTACTGGCCTTGAAGCCTGTTGTCTGGGTTTGGCTGCAGAACATCTGTCCCTCACTCATGACCTGTGTCCTTTAACATACAGATTTTGTGCATTCAACCCTCTTGCCCTAAACACAAGAATACATTTCTCCCATGTATTGTGTGGGGATCCAGTATAATGCTATTCTTGATTGGTCATTTTTTGAGCCAATCGAAGGCTGTTCTGATAATGTGTCCAGCACCTAACTACAAATACCAATGATAGCAAGAAATAATATTGTAATTTATTTGGGGACATTTATTGAATGATATAATCTATTATATCAGTCATTGCCACTGTGCTCTTATTGGGATATTCTGTATATCTGCATGTAACATATATATTATATATTTGCACATCATGAAAATATATTTCTAGTACCTCCATGTATTCAAATGATGTATTCAATGTATTGCTATGTATTTTCAATATATGGAAGTATATTTTTGTTGCATAAGGGTAGAAGGTTGAGTGAGGGTATCTACTTATGACACACATCCTCTATTTGTTCATTGTTATTACTCTTTAAATAAATGAGAAAGTTTATGTGGACAGAGCTCTTCCTGGTTTGCATGTCTTTCACGGACAGCGTGTTGTCAGAACTCAGATATCCAAACTTCCAGCGTGCCCTAATAACAGTCTCCATTATAGTTCTGGTACCACCTTAACTCAAATCACGTATATCCCTACATTTGTCATACAGGTATATACATTTGCTCGTTCTTCGCAAAGTAGTAAGGGGGGTTCATTTTGATTGCTAAACTTGCCAAACTGCATGTGAAGAAAATAATAAGCACTTGTGTTTAAATGCACATAGGTGTTAAGGACAAACTGATGACTGAGTCCTGACTCGAAACGTCCTTCACCCTATACCTAGATTTTTGCTTCTCACCCAGTTCTTTGTGGAAGGATCTTCCTTCTCCTCATACAGCTGACAGCCTTCCCTTTGCTGCGCCTGTGCTAAGCCTGTGTGTGCTAAACCTGCCTGTGCTAAGCCTGCCTGTGTTAAACCTGCCTGTGCTAAGCCTGCCTGTGTTAAACCTGCCTGTGCTAAGCCTGCTTGTGCTAAGCCTGGGTGTGTTAAACCTGCCTGTGCTAAGCCTGCTTGTGCTAAGCCTGGGTGTGTTAAACCTGCTTGTGCTAAGCCTGCCTGTGTTAAACCTGCCTGTGCTAAGCCTGCTTGTGCTAAGCCTGCCTGTGTTAAACCTGCCTGTGCTAAGCCTGCTTGTGCTAATCCTGGGTGTGTTAAACCTGCCTGTGCTAAGCCTGCCTGTGTTAAACCTGCCTGTGCTAAGCCTGCTTGTGCTAAGCCTGGGTGTGTTAAACCTGCCTGTGCTAAGCCTGCTTGTGCTAAGCCTGGGTGTGTTAAACCTGCTTGTGCTAAGCCTGCCTGTGTTAAACCTGCCTGTGCTAAGCCTGCTTGTGCTAAGCCTGGGTGTGTTAAACCTGCCTGTGCTAAGCCTGCTTGTGCTAAGCCTGCGTGTGTTAAACCTGCCTTTGCTAAGCCTGGGTGTGTTAAACCTGCCTGTGCTAAGCCTGGGTGTGTTAAACCTGCCTGTGCTAAGCCTGGGTGTGTTAAACCTGCCTGTGCTAAGCCTGCTTGTGCTAAGCCTGGGTGTGTTAAACCTGCCCGTGCTAATCCTGCCTGTGTTAAACCTGCCTGTGTTAAACCTGCCTGTGCTAAGCCTGCCTGTGTTAAACCTGCCTGTGCTAAGCCTGCCTGTGTTAAATCTGCCTGTGCTAAACCTGCCTGTGCTAAACCTGCCTGTGTTAAACCTGCCTGTGCTAAACCTGCCTGTGCTAAGCCTGCTTGTGTTAAACCTGCCTGTGCTAAGCCTGGGTGTGTTAAACCTGCCTGCGCTAAGCCTGGGTGTGTTAAACCTGCCTGTGCTAAGCCTGTGTGTGTTAAACCTGCCTGTGCTAAGCCTGGGTGTGTTAAACCTGCTTGTGCTAAGCCTGGGTGTGCTAAACCTGCCTGTGCTAAGCCTGGGTGTGCTAAGCCTGCCTGTGGTAAGCCTGCGTGTGTTAGGCCTATGCGTGCATACTCACACGCAAACAGTAGTGACACAGGATCCTCTTTGCTGTCTGCAAACGTAACGACTGCCGTCAAAATGAACACACGTGTTACGGGCTGCAGTTGGTTTACCCAGATATGCATTGTGTGTGGGTTTGTTTAACCTGTATGCATTGGGGTGGGGGGGGGGGGGGGCGGGGAGGTGGGTTGGTGAGGTGTTTTTTTTTTCTTTTCTATTATCCCTGTGCTGACTGTCGAGTCTACAGTTTGAAGTTTTACCATTCTCAGTATCAGAGTCTGGCTTCTTGTAAAATGTTTCACTGTTTTATGTAACCGACTTCTGGCAAAGGAAAAGCAAAAGGCTGTTATCTGCAAGCTAAAAGGACTGGTTCTGTGGTCTGACACAGGACCCTTTTTCTGTTCTGCGCGACATTCCACCAGACTGACATTTACTGTGTTCACACTGTGCAGAGCTACCAACTGAGCAATAGCATAAATCATAAATCACGAGTAATACGCCAAAATCATATTTCAGAGTGCAAACGGAGGAATGGGAAACACAATGCATTATGTGTCTTAGTTTGATTGAGTGTGTGCATGAGGCAATCCAGTCATGTTTTAGACCCTTAAAAAATGTGTTTTTACTACTGCAGTGAAATGCCTGTCTTATATAAAAAAATCCCTATTTGTGAAGAATATGAAGATACTTGTGTAACTAAACTGAGCACCCCCACCGAAGGAAAAAGAAAAAAAGAGAAGAAATGCACGGATTGGACTCTGTTGCTCTCTTTATTTAGAGAAATTCACTGCAGGAGAGGTCATCACTCCAGAGCTGATCCTGAAAGAATACACTGTACAGAGTGCGAGACACGGAGAGGAGGGGGGCGAATAAATTAATCCTTTTAAGATTTATATTCAGGCTTGTTATGGCCTGTAATCTGAGTGAAACCATCTGATGTTTCTGTGCACATTTATGAGAGAGAGAGATAGAGAGAGAGAGAGAGAGAGAGAGAGAGAGAGAGAGAGAGAGGGAGGGAGATCTGAGCTCACTTCTGTCCTCTGACTGTTGAGATTTTGGTTAGTGGCCAGATCCTTTTACAGCAGCTCGGCTTCAGATGGCTCGAAACTTGGCTGTGTTTTAATTCAGAGTCACATTCTGATTTATGGATTTATTTATTCATTCTTATCTTCATTGCTCTGTCCCCATGTTTAGTTTATCTTGGATATCAGATCTTTGTGAACCCTTTTGGAAATACTGCTGTTGAACGTCGCGCATTTGTCATTCATTGTTATGAACTGTAATGGTTCGTAATCTTGTTTGGCGTCTGCATATCGATTTTGTTTCTGCAAAGCACATCTTATGGTGATTTTGAAAAGGTACTGCAAATAATGCAATCTTGTAATTACCTGTATGTTGTAAAATAGTCAGAAGTATGGTGACATGATTTTGAATTCCTCTCAGTATCCCTTAGTTCCTGGATCAAACTTTGTTCTGTTTGGAACCATTTATCATTTTATTTTCAAATTACGGCATGGAATCAAAAACAATAACAAACAAATAAACGAGAAACCTGCAAACTTGCAGGCCACTTGGTCTTTGAAATGCATGCATAATGTGGGAATGTGAAAGCACTCACTAATTACAATTCTTAATTATTTGTAAGGTTTTCAGAAACCTGAAACAGATTCTGGGCATGCCTAATGTGCCTAACACTCCACCCCCCCCCCCCCCAACTCGGGGCAGGGCTCTGAGCTTTAACGGTTGGGCCAGTGCCTACCTCTCAGGCCTCCACAGCTGCCACTCTGAAAGAAAGCAGGCAGTACAGAAACAATGAGACAGCTCGGCCCTCAAGAATCACAACTATTTCTTCTACCAACTCCACCATCTCTCTCTCTCTCTCTCTCTCTCTCTCTCCTCTTTTTAATACACAGCGGACTCTTCGCAGAGCATTCCTCTGGCCTAAAAGTAGTTATTGTACATCAGTTAAGAGACTGCAGCTATTCTGGTTTACTCAGAGTACATGTTACAACTACAGTAATAGGACGACTTATAGGCTTATATTTTAAATTCCTACCATACCATTGAACAAACGATGCACATACACACACACTCTCACACTCACCAAAGGATTTGCATCCATGATAATGAAGGGCAAAAATGACCATGAAATAAAAAGTTGTAACTTTTTTTCCCAAAAAAGATACTTGTAAATTGTATGTTTTCAGTACTTTGTGCAGGTGTTCATGCACGCGTACTGTATGTGCGCGTGTGTGCGTGCGTGCATGTGCAGTCAGTTGTGCTCCAACATCCAACATCTAAATGTGCATGCATGCGTCCCTGTGTGTTTAGTGTGTGTGTGTGAGAGAGTGTGTGTGTGTGTGTGTGCATGCATGTGCAGTCAGCTGTGCTCCAACATCTGAATGTGCGTGCATGCATGTGTCCCTGTGTGTTTTGTGTGTGTGTGTGAGAGTGTGTGTGTGTGTGTGCATGCATGTGCAGTCAGCTGTGCTCCAATATCTGAATGTGCGTGCATGCATGTGTCCCTGTGTTTTGTGTGTGTGTTTAGACAGAGATATCATGGGACAACTTTAACACCTAATGAAGCTTTAAACACTTAGTACGGCCGGCCATCACTCTCAGGAGCTTCAACATCAGACACCCTGTAGTACCTACATTCCTATCAAAATACAGCAAGCATCATCTTAAAATACTAAGTTATTATGTGAAAAAGTCTTATGTGCTCACGCGACTTAGATCGTATCTTAGAAAGCAATACTGCCTGCAGGTGAAATGAATGCTAGGACATTCATATCAATGAAGCGTTCAGCTTGAATCTAAATCCAAACACAAAATGTTAAAACAATATGATGATCATCATGCATATATAGGTGGTGATATTACTGTACATAATGGAAAATTTACTCTCACATATGTTATCATTGCATTTCACACTATGACCAAAAGTATCTGGACACCACTTGGGCTGGGACAGTTACTCATGGTTTTGGCTACGCCCCTTAATGTTACAGCAAGCAATCACATTCTAGATGATTCTGTGCTTTGTTTGGGAAAAGGTCCTTTCCTGTTTTAGCATGACAATGTCCGTGGGCACACAGCATGGTCCAATGGTTTTGTCACGAACGGTGTGGAAAAACTTTACTGGCCTGCACAGAACCTTGACCATCCAAAACCTTTGGAATCAATTGGAAAGCCAACTGTGAGCCAGGCCCAATTGCCCAATCAGTGCCCATCCTCCCTAATGCTCTTCTGGCTGAAGGGAAGCAGATCCCAGCCGAAATGCTCCAACATCCAATATAAAGCCCTCCCAGAAAAGCGGAAGGTGGTATAGCAGGAAAGAGTGGACCAAGTCCATATTAATGCCAGTCATTTTGGATAAAATGTTGAATGTCAGGTGTCCATATACTTTTGGCTACGTAGTGTAGTTGGCCATTTTATTATCCATATTTGTAATGTTATGACTGTCCCAACTCTGGTACATGACCTGTGATTTATTTAAACTGTGTGATGGCGAGCATGGAGCTGGGGTGAAGGTTGAGATGGATCTTTTTTTTTTCTTTGTCTTGCCTACCTCCCACACTTGGATTTCACGCGATGACAGGCTAAACTAACTGTCACTCAAAACAGCTTCACCGTCTTCCAACAATATGCCTGACCTGCGCATGGAACACATGAGAAAAGTAGTCATGCTTTAACAACAGTTGTGATTTTGCTTCAGGGATGAAGTGTTCTGTTCTTTGTTAGCGGTTGGGCCAGCTGTAATGATTGAGCTATCTTACGTACTGTAGCACTTGTGCAACAAGGCCTTCTTTCATGCTTTTCCCCGAGCCTAAATCAAAACTGGACAAAGTGCAAATCAAAACCGAAAATTTGACGCGTTGAACTGTTCAAAGTGTGAATAGTAGGCTTATGATTTCAGCGTAGGTTATGACATCATGGCTTCTGATTAGTGGGCTGGTCGGAGGCTTGATTTGTTCGGGGTGCTGGATCGGTGAAGTGCAGCGAGGACCTCCAGATGGGCCTCTGTAGGTCGGAAAATCATTTGCAAATGATAATTTACACAGTAAGTCTTCCACGTCTCTCACAGTCTCCCGAAGCCATTCATGCACTTTACTTGATATATGAAAGATTTGATCCAGCCCATGCCACGGGTTTATACCTAAAATGGCAAGCTGTGTACCTGTCAGCGGCCTATTTAATTTGTCCTACAGGTCTTAGTTACACCTCAGTGGGGGATCTGCCTTAGCATCCCACTTCTTCTCCCATGGTTTTACCATAGCGCACATCTTTCACCATTAAAAACTTTATTCCCAACCTTTCATAGAGTTAGAGTTACATAAGGTGACATGTGGAATAAGAGAATGGCAATGTGTGATAGAATATTCATAGGATAAAAACATGCCTGTGCTGTTCCTGGTAGGGAATTTTAATGTTCAATAAAATACAATACTGGTTAACAACACGACTAAACACACTGTTCTTCCTATTTACACTCACCGGCCACTTTATTAGGTGACAGGAGTGGCACCCGGTGTGGTCTTCTGCTGCTGTAGCCCATCTGCGTCAAGGTTTGATGTGGTGTGCGTTCAGAGATGCTCTTTTTCATACCTCGGTTGTAACGAGTGTTTATTTGAGTTACTGTTGCCTTTCTATCAGCTCAAACCAGTCTGGCCACTCTCCTCTGACCTCTGCCATCAACAAGGCATTTTCACCCAGAGAACTGCCGCTCATTGGATATTTTCTCTTTTTCGGACCATTCTCTGTAAACCCTAGAGATGGTTGTATGTGAAAATCCCAGTAGATCAGCAGTTTCTGAAATAGTCAAACCAACCCGTCTGGCACCAACAACCATGCCACGTTCAAAGTCACTTAAATCACCTTTATTCCCTGTTCTGATGCTTGGTTTGAACTTCAGCAGATCGTCTTGACCATGTGTACATGCCTAAATGCATTGAGTTGCTGCCACGTGATTGGCTGATTAGATATTTCCATTAACGGGTGCAGTTTGTAGTTGAACAGGTAGACCTAATGAAGTGGCCGGTGAGTGTAAAAGCCCATAAAGAGCGGTGTCGTTTGGCCATGCCAGTGAACCAATGGGCAGCAGGTCGGATTCACCGAGAGTAAATCAGGAAGCCGAGCTGGGGAAGGGAAATGAACCCCTTTCACAGTGTTAAATGTAAAAAACTGTTCGGCTCAACCGTACCTCGGTGATAACCACAGGGTCCTTCAGTATCCTGCATGCTGGGAAATGAAGTTTGACCACTTTTAGCTGAGGCTGATAATGAGATCGTAAGAGAGGCTGAATTCATAGATATGATGTGATGTGTAAGCCTATATTCTACAACCCCCCCATAATTACTTAAAAGAAAATTAATTAGATTCCCAGGTGGGACTTCACATAAATGTTTTTTTAAGCATAGTTTGAAGCTGAGTATGATTCCCTGGTTTAGTTTTTCTTCCTAAACTTATGGTCACCCTTCAATGTATTTAACCTAAATGACCACGACTGATTTCCACTCGCAATTACTGCTGTATTGTTTGCCTCACTGTTAAACAGTTTAAGATTGCTATGCAATGAAATGTGGCTTACAAATAAAATGCAGGCTGTGATCCACTGAGGCTAGAGGCTAGAGGCTGTGATCCACTGGGTCGAGGCTGGAGGCTGTGATCCATTGGGTCAAGGCCAGAGGCTGTGATCTACTGGGCCCAGGCTGGAGGCTGTGATCCACTGGGCCCAGGCTGGAGGCTGTGATCTACTGGACCAAGGCCGGAGGCTGTGATCCACTGGGCCCAGGCTGGAGGCTGTGGTCCACTGGGCCCAGGCTGGAGGTTGTGACCTACTGGACTGAGGCTGGAGGCTGTGATCTACTGGACTGAGGCTGGAGGCTGTGATCTACTGGGCTGAGGCTGAAGACTGTGATCTATTGGGCTGAGGCTGGAGGCTGTGATCTACTGGGCTGAGGCTAAAGACTGTCATCTATTGGGCTGATGCTGAAGGCTGTGATCTACTGGGCTGAGGCTGGAGGCTGTGATCTACTGGGCTGAGGCTGGAGGCTGTGATCCACTGGGCTGAGGCTGAAGCTGAAGGCTGTGATCTACTGGATGAGGCTGGAGGCTATGATCTACTGGGCTGAGGCTGGAGGCTGTAATCCACTGGGCTGAGGCTGAAGGCTGTGATTTACTGGGCTAAGGATGGAGGCTGTGATCCACTGGGCTGAGGCTGGAGGCTGTGATCCACTGGGCCCAGGCTGGAGGCTATGATCTATTGGGCTGAGGCTGAAGGCTATGATCCACTGGGTCAAGGCAGAGGCTGTGATCCACTGGGCAAGGCCAGAGGCTGTGATCCACTGGGCTAAGGCTAGAGGCTGTGATCCACTAGGCCCAGGCTGGAGGCTGTAGATCGAAGCCCATCTGGTCCATTTCCACTGCATGCTGTTAAACTGTGTCTGTGCACATGCCCCTGTCATGTCCGTAACATGCTCAAGGATTTTCTTACAACCGCATGGTTTCAACCAGCAGTCAGAGTTTCTGAAGCCCACCAGAGCCCATCTGTTTCACCTAGCCAGGGGGCAGAACTGGGCCATTATGTTTTTGAGGGTTTAAAAAAAATGGCATTTTAATAATGTGGTTTTTTCTCTTTATTTTGGTTTAATGAGTAACAGTCAGCCTGTGATGTTTTTTTTGTTTTTCCTAAGGAAACTGTTGCCTTTTGAGGGTTTTCTCCCTGCTTGGGTTTCAGTGTGTATCTGCGTCCAAAGTGGAATCATATTTTATCCATCAGATCTTTGGTGGAAAGGACAAGCAGAGGAGTTTGTTCACCTTGAGGTTGGCTTTCATCTTGGCGATCGACCAAAAACATGTTTTTCTCTGCATGTCAGAGTTGAGTTACGCAGTGTTACGCTAAAAGGGCTCTTAGTGTCCTTCTCTCTCTCTCTCTTATTAACACATCATAGTTTGTCTGCTCATAGTCCTTTAAATTATTACTTGTTTTAACCTTGTTATTGTGCATCCAGTTGGTCATAAATCATACAAGCTCACCGGTGGTCGCGACATATTAACACAGAATATTATTATGTTTTGGCCAGTTACAACGATCCTGTCTATAATTCATTTAGAATCTTTTGAAAATGAGGCAAATGCACTTTCATTTATAACCTCCTAAGACACAGAAATTAATTTTTCTTCCCTGCAAGGGAAATGAGACGCTGGTCTTAATTTCACGAATCATATATTCTACTATACTGAAATCTAAACTACAAGGGATACTCATTAAAAGTAAAATAAAATATTGTTTTCAAAATATTTTCTGTGCAATATGTTTTGTCATCCAAGACACTTGTATTATGTCAAAAAATAAAAATACTTAGGCTATCTGAGAAAGGCCGATCTTCCAATGTTTTCTGGCATCAACAGGAAAGCAGGTAAACGGGGCAGCAGACCCAAGGCTGGGCCCTAGAATTCCCTCTGTCAGACCCTGAGTAGTTAAAATCTCAGTGTGTGAGCCCAGAATTCCCTCTGTCAGACCCTGAGTGGTTAAAATATCAGCGTGTGAGCCCAGAATTCCCTCTGTCAGACCCTGAGTAGTTAAAATCTCTGCGTGTGAGCCCAGAATTCCCTCTGTCAGACTCTGAGTAGTTAAAATCTGTGTGTGTGAGCCCAGAATTCCCTCTGTCAGACTCTGAGTAGTTAGAATCTCTGCGTGTGAGCCCAGAATTCCCTCTGTCAGACTCTGAGTAGTTAAAATCTCAGTGTGTGAGCCCAGAATTCCCTCTGTCAGACCCTGAGTGGTTAAAATATCAGCTGTGAGCCCAGAATTCCCTCTGTCAGACCCTGAGTAGTTAAAATCTCTGCGTGTGAGCCCAGAATTCCCTCTGTCAGACTCTGAGTAGTTAAAATCTCAGTGTGTGAGCCCAGAATTCCCTCTGTCAGACTCTGAGTAGTTAGAATCTCTGCGTGTGAGCCCAGAATTCCCTCTGTCAGACTCTGAGTAGTTAAAATCTCAGTGTGTGAGCCCAGAATTCCCTCTGTCAGACCCTGAGTAGTTAAAATCTCAGTGTGTGAGCCCAGAATTCCCTCTGTCAGACTCTGAGTAGTTAAAATCTCAGTGTGTGAGCCCAGAATTCCCTCTGTCAGACCCTGAGTAGTTAAAATCTCAGTGTGTGAGCCCAGAATTCCCTCTGTCAGACCCTGAGTAGTTAAAATCTCTGCGTGTGAGCCCAGAATTCCCTCTGTCAGACCCTGAGTGGTTAAAATCTCGGCGTGTGAGTCCGTGGAGCTGTGGGCGGCTCAGCGAGGCTCTGAATGGGCAGATGGAGCGACGCAGAAGCCATCAGCTTTATCTGCTGCCCTGAAAATGTCTTTTTGTTTGCGTTTGCTCTCCACCCAGCGGGAGAACTTGTAAGCTTTGGGAAACAAGCTGCATTCAGCCCCAGTTTAAAGGGGCACTGCTCCCTTCCCCTGTCCCGGTCTCGGGGGAGGGGCGGCATTTTTTCACTTGTTCACTGTAGCTATGGTCACCAGTGTTTGTGGGACCACTTTTTTTGTGGCAACAAATTTTGGCACATTTTCACATTAATTTGGTGGTTTCCATAGTGACAAGTTTTTGTTGCTATGGTAATGGCAAGGAGGACTTTAAACATGTCAAGCTTCTGAACATTTGTGCAAAACAGTTTTTTAAAATTCATTTTTAAATATATTTTTCACATTTAGTAAAAACAATGTTTAAATATCATTATTTATTAATTTTATGATTTTATATTTATGCATTTATTGAGGGTTACATTAGTGTAATGTATTGATTGTAATAAAAGTAGGTTGATATGGAGTTGACTGACAGGTGAAGATATCCACATTGTATTGAATTGCTCATTGCAATGGGTGCAACCTCGGACTGCTCATGCTTACACGCAGGAACTGACTTTACCAGGTTCTCGCTTTCTCTAAGGAACTGCATGATGTTATTGAGTCGGCATCAACAAAAACCCCTAAGGAAAGTTTCCAGCACCTTGTTGAATCCATGTTACCATGAATTCAGGCAGTTCTGTAGGCAAAAGGGGGTCCAGAGTTACATATCAGGTTACATATAACATGTACGGTTAAATGTAGCCCTGATAAACACCTAAAAACTTTTTTTACACCTATTGTGACTTGAATTTATATCTCAATTGCTGCTGCTTTTTATGCAGTTTGACAGTATGGCAAAAAAATAAATAAATTTAAGTCTAGAATTTACTAATACTAAATACTTTTGGATTCTTTTTTATAGTGAAATATCAGGTTTAAATATTAGTTTAAATAAAACCACTAACTTTTCTAAAAACGTGCATCATGCGCATAGAGCTATTAACACCAGCAATTCTCTCCAATTAAACAATTAAAGATTGCAGTTTTTTAATTCTTACTAATACTAATTTTAAATGACCACAAAATGTAGCCAAGATGATCTAAAGTTTGGCATCACAAAGTTTAAAAAAATAATAAAATAAATGAGACTAACAGATACAACAAAAGTAACTGATGAAAATAATCCACTTCCCTCTCTCATTTATTTTCCATTCATTCAGTCTTTGTAATGAGTCGTCCTTAATCCTAGTCCACAAAGAAAGAAGGACAAGGCCTTCTCCACCTCTGACTCTGACACCTCTGTCCATGTTTTCTCAAAAAGTAAATACAATTAAACATGGACTGCCAAAAACAAGTGAAACATATAAAGACAAACTCTCCATTTCATTGCAACATTGCTTCATGCATGTTTAGAGGCAAATAAAATAAGCAAAATGCAAACACATACAAAATGGTTTTTACAAGCTGTTTTTTTCTTCTTGTTCTTTTTCTTGTGGGGGGGGTTGGGGGAGGGGGTGGGCTGTCCCACACTGTAAAATGTCCAGTGTCAATTCAACTGTTGAATTAACACTGGTGAGAGTTCAATTAAAACCGGGTATTTTACGGTGCGGGATGCCGGGTCCCAGTTGCTGGTATTAACCCCTGCCAATGTGTTTGGTATTAACCCCTGTTGGTGTGTTTGGTATTAACCCCTGCCTGTGTGTTTGGTATTAACCCCTGCCTGTGTGTTTGGTATTAACCCCTGCCTGTGTGTTTGGTATTAACCCCTGCCTGTGTGTTTGGTATTAACCCCTGCCGGTGTGTTTGGTATTAACCCCTGCCTGTGTGTTTGGTATTAACACCTGCCGGTGTGTTTGGTATTAACCCCTGCCGGTGTGTTTGGTATTAACCCCTGCCTGTGTGTTTGGTATTAACCCCTGCCTGTGTGTTTGGTATTAACCCCTGTCGGTGTGTTTGGTATTAACCACTGCCTGTGTGTTTGGTATTAACGCCTGCCGGCGTGTTTGGTATTAACCCCTGCCGGTGTGTTTGGTATTAACGCCTGGCGGTGTGTTTGGTATTAACCCCTGCCGGTGTGTTTGGTATTAACCCCTGCCTGTGTGTTTGGTATTAACCCCTGCCTGTGTGTTTGGTATTAACCACTGTCGGTGTGTTTGGTATTAACCCCTGCCTGTGTGTTTGGTATTAACGCCTGCCGGTGTGTTTGGTATTAACCCCTGCCGGTGTGTTTGGTATTAACCCCTGCCTGTGTGTTTGGTATTAACCCCTGCCGGTGTGCTTGCTCCCATGATAGGCAGCAGCCATGTTAGGCTTTACTGATGGACATGGAGCAAGATGCCCAGTGCACTAAACCGCACAGGTCCTCCACAGGGGCTCAGCCCTATCCCATAAGTCTGCATGTTTTATGTTCAATGGATACTTCAGTGAGAAGTCTGTATAGTGCAATATGAAAACTGTGCCTCAGTTCTTAAGACTACATTGATTCACAAGCAGGGCAATATGTACCATGGGAAAGAAAACAGGCCACTCATGTTATATTGGTTTAACCTCACTAGCTTAATAACATTAATTAGCTCAATGGACCGTTAATGATTGTAAAATTCTTGTAGTTTTCTGGTGTTTTGATATACACATAAACTGTGTTTTGTAAATATAGAACACAAGGACTTAATCATAGGAGACCTGAAATAGAGCCAATGAAGTTTTGCAACTGAGATCCCAAACCAAGAAAAAATAAGATGACACGTAAATAATACTTGAGTGAAAAAAAAAAAAACTACATGTTCAACTAATTTCCCCATCTACTCACTTTAGAGCCAGGTGAGTGAGCCTTTTGACTGAATAGAAGTCATCCGTTCTGTACTATATAAATGCCAGCAACCCATTCGTATCTGTTTTATGAGTAATGAAAAATGCATTGAGCTTTGCAAATAAATGAGATCCAGCTGCAGGCCAACCATTAATATTATGTAGTTATAAATGGCTCAATGTGGTTGGCCTACCCTGGAAAGCGTACAGCATGACTGTTCTCTGTCAGAGTCAAATTTGGGAAGGATTCACATTTCAAACCGGACATCGCTAATACTTTCGATGGGTTGTGATGGAGGTTCGAATGAGTGGGTCTACACCATTTTCACTGCAGATATAGTAAGATTTTTTTCTTCATTTAATCACTAGGTCATTAGAGGACATGTGATCTTTTCATTCAGGAAAGACAAATATTTGACCTTCTCAAAGTTACAGGGTTAACAAAAGTACAACATTTGCCGATAGTGCAGTTTAAGACACAAGGCTTTGGAAATGTAAAAGTCCTATATAATAGCATTCTATTGTATTGAGCCTGTTTATTTTACCATGTTGTTAAATAAGGACATTTAAGTGTTTCATTCAGGCACATAGCAAGAAGTCTGAACAAAGAGCACATCTTGGAAATGGCTCATTTTGAAAAGCAAATAATTCACAGTGCCCAATAATTCTAAGATCCAGATTTCCTAAAATGATTAACAAGCACTTTAGACAAACAGCAAGAAACTCATTCACCTGCAAAATGTCAGTGTGTCAGGTTCTGTGTATATTTTAAAGGAGTTGTGCAGGTCTTTGCTGACCTCTCGGTTAGCCTGTGATGATTGGATCTTTTGCAGAGGATTATATTCTGGATTTCAAGACATTATTTTCCAGTGTTGCTCTTGCTGACAGCAGCCATGTACTTTATTCCCCTGAACCAATCCCCATGCACTGGTTTCACCAGCAAGAACATGGGAAAAACATGCGATTGGTGTGGTTTGGCTGTCACGACCGAACTTTAATGTGTCTGCCGTGTCCCGACAGAGGCGCCCGGAGGCGTTGATCTGTGGGGACGTGGGTCCATTCGGGGGTCCATTCTCGCCCGCGTTCAGACACCTCGCCGTTCCTCGACGGACGTTGGGAAGCTCCCAGCCAGTGCTCCTGCCGGGTTTCCAAAAATGTGACCAAAATGAGAGCTGCGTCACGTCGCCTTGCAGCTATTCAAAGGTCACGACACGGGTCTGCTAATGCCTCTTGCTACCACTGACCCCTGACCCTTGACCCCTGACCTAGCAAGACACTTGTTCGGTCTTAGGGGGAACAAAGGAGCCCTTTCAGTAGTCAACCTGTAAGACATCTGCTGCCGGGGCGCAATCGCTCCGAATACCGAGCGGTATCAAACATCCGCTGGGAGGAAGATAAAGATTTCGTTCCTTTCTGCCGAAAATCATGAAAGTGCGCGATACGCCCGCGCGAGTAATCCCTTTAAAGAGTTACGCAACCTCTTCTGTCCCATCACAGCTTCATCTTTCCCTGCTCGGAGTCGGGGAATCAGTGAGCATGTGCTTTATATTCTGATATTCGCAGAATGATGTCCTTAATTCATTCCAGAGATGCTGCCGCGCGCAGCATATGGAACAGATCTGTCGAAGGCTGAAAATAAAACTGCGAGAGTCCTTTTTTCTGCGTTCAAGACCGTAAGTGGAGTGCATAAGAAGATGAGTTACATAAAGAGTGCCGTTGTTAAACGCTGAACAGAGTTCAGTTTCTGCATTCGCACTGGCCTCGTGTGTGAAGCACGTTAAGCTTTAATGTGCGATGGGAATTGTGTGTAATCACTTTTCAGCATTAAAACTTGCTGCTGATAAAACCCTCATTCTGCCTCAGCCCCCCCCAAAAAAAGATTTGAATAAAAAATTCCATAAGCCTCTTTTTACAGCAGCCTTTGTTTGTTTCTATGTTTGAAGTTGTATGTGTATTATTCACATGGCGCCATTAACCGAGCAAACACCTGTATAACAGAAGAAGGTGTCAGCTCAGGGAAATGGCATGCCTTCTTAGCCGTCAGCCTTAGTGTCACAGACATGCCCGGGTAACGAGCACAGAATTAATAGAGCAGATAAAATCCTTTTTCATTTTGGCTGGCTTGATATAAAAAAAATATGGGGGATTTATGGGTGGATAGCTCTATATTGGCTCTGTGTGACATAACATAAAACATGCCAAATTATGTCTGTGTGTGTGCCCGCATGTATGTGTGTACGCATGTGTGTGTCTGTCCGTGCACGTGTGAGCCCCTGTATGTGTGTGCATGCGTGTGTGTCCGTGTATGTGCGTGTACATGTGTGTGTCCGTGTATGTGCATGTACACGTGTGTGTCCCTTTCTGTGCATGAGCACGTGTGCATCTCCGTGTATGTGTGTGTACATATGTGTGCTTCTGTGTATGTGCGTGTGCACGTGTGCGAGTTACTGTGTGTGTATATACATGTGCATGTCTGTATGTGCGTTTACACGCATGCATGTCTGTTTGTGCATGTACACGTGTGCATGTCTGTTTGTGCATGTACACGTGTGCATATATGTATGTGCATGTACACGTGTGCATGTATGTATGTGTTTGTACACGTGTGCATGTCAGTGTATGTGCATGTACACGAGTGCATGTCTGTGTACGTGCGTGTACACGTGTGTACATCTGTATGTGCGTGTGCACGTCTGTGTGTGCGTGCACACGTGTGCATGTCTGTGTATGTGCGTGCACACTTGTGCGTGTCTGTGTATGTGCGTGCACACGCGTGCGTGTCTGTATGTGAGTGCACACGTGTGCGTGTCTGTGTATGTGCGTGCACGCGTGTGCGTGTCTGTGTATGTGCGTGTGAATGTCTGTCCGTTTCTCTGTCTCCTGCGCTCTCTGCTCCTTCCCCCCTCAGACTCTCTGACTCTGCCTGTGTCTATATATAGACGTGCTCATGTACACACACATCCAAATGAATTGAGCACATTTCTGGCATGTCCCCTATCTGGAGCGGTTGTCCTTATATGTTGCTCGGCGAGCTTTGTTTATAATTAAACCGAAGCCAAGCTGATTAGCGTGGGTCTGCGGGTCGCGGCAGCGCCGCTGGCTAATTTAACTGGACAGGGGGGGAGCCCCATGGAGCTCACGGACTGCGGCGGCCAAGCTTCCGAAGAGGCCGCGTGCATCCAGGGTTCGAGCTCAACACTGCATCTCTTTTTGCTTTTTCGCAAGAAAGCCCCGTGCCTCCAGTCCACTCCCCCCCTCCATGCTACCCCCCCCCAACCTGTCCCCCTGCCAGTTACCGCCCCCAACCCCCCTTCACCCCGCTCCCCCCTCCCCCCCACCCACCCCCGTGCCGATGGCGGGTCTGGAGCAGGACCAGCGCATCCAGCCCCAGGGAGCTGATGGATGTCTCCGCTCACACGGCTCCTCCAGACGTGCAGCTACACGGCCCCCCTGACTCACCCCGAATCTGCTGACTCTCCAGCTTTCTCTTCACCAGAGCGCGGGCCGGCGGAAAGTGAGTCAGCAACTGCCTTCGCTTCTCTCTCCTGCTCTTCCGTGCGCAGTCATAATTTGTGGGTATTTTTTTTACCCATCTGAAAAAAGATTTCATTTAATATATATTTTTTTTGCTTATCAGACGAGGAGAGGCTGTGGAGTGAACAGCGTCATGCCTCCACAATGATTACCCCAGGGACACTGAAAACAGTGCTGAATAGCCAAATTTCAGGACCTTGCAACCACTACCTGAATGTATGCATGCATTTGGAATTCTCAATTCGCAGTTCTATTTTAAGTAAAACTCAGTCTCACAAAGATGTTTTTTCATGAATGGATGTTCAGGTTTACGTTCACATTTCCTCCTGGTATACCTTGTAGAAAAAACAAATATTGTAAAAACAAGTATTCTAACATTCTGCAGTCTTGTTCACATACATGCTCTTCAATGCATTTTGAAACAGAATGCAGTGTACTATTTTGTATCATGTACAATATTATTCCGCAGTAGTACAAAAATGTTCGATGCTAGTTACTGTACTATTCATATTTTGCATATTAATACTATGACTTTATTTAGACTGCACAGTATTATTAATTAATTATTCAAGTTGCCGTGGATAAGAGTGTCTACTTAATGCATAGAGGAAATGCTTTCTGCTAAAGCTTGGACTGTTACATGTATACAGAGTAAAATATTTAGTGTTAAATCAACTCTAACAGAGTACATATGGTCCCTCTTGATCAGATATGTACTTGTTAGAGTAGATTTAACACTGCACACCTTGTTGTGTGAGACCATTTATCTGTTTTATCTTTCAATACCAGACTATAATACATTATAGTCTGCATAATTTGATTTCACAATAACTACATTCATTTGACAATATGTATGACATATCTTTTCAGCAGCTGACATGTCTACACAACAATAAAAAGAAAAAAAAGACATTTTAAAAACACAGTGAAATAAAAGCATCTCATTTCTTGGAGATTCTGTCTGGGCCTGATTTTCTTGGTGGTTACTTACATGTCAAACACAGTAAGCAGCTTGGCATTGCAGACTGTCTTAATGGAAATGCGTAAAAAAAAACATTATCAACTGAGAAATAATAATTCAAGGCCTGTCACTCAGTGTTAGCTCAAGGCAGTGAGGGAGCGCTTACTTTGGAACAGAGAGCGAGCTGTGATCCGGACATCACCGTCCCCAACGCAACAGCGCTAACTCCAAAAGCAGCACGGAACTGAGTGACACCGCGTGACCTGTGACTGGCCAAACAGTCGTCACGGAAACCGAGATACCTTTCTGTGCCCTTACTGTGTGACCTCACCTTTAATGGCAGTGAGCAGCCCATATAACACAGAGGATTCCACACTACATATAATAATAATAATAATTTAAAAAATAAATAAATAAATAAATAATAATAATAATAATAAAACTTTGCAAAACAAGTCTGAAAAACAAGTCTGAAGAAATACGAAATTAAGTACTAAATATTGGGGGCGTGCACAGACCACATGACATGTATCAGTGTCTGTTCCACCAAAACAATCTGCGTTCGGATAGAAAAATAGAAGCGACGGTGGCATAAACAGGAAGTTGTGCAAACAAGAGATTGTGCCTTTCTTCTTATCTAGTGTACATTGGCATTGCGATTGTTGTGCTATCTAAGAACCAGACTCATGATTTAACATGCCATCAATCCTCGAGCATGTCAAGGTCTAATTTATTTTTAAAGCTGTATTTTAAAAACAACACTAATCAAGATTTTCTTAATGATAACCCATTTTATAGAGCTACATTTGCAGTTACACGGCAAAAATTAACTACATCTCCCTTAGATTTGCTGCCATAGCGTGGAGCCCGGGCACTTCTCCATATTACACTCAGGCCTCGACACGTTTGGCACTCAACATCATAATTATCTGGTTCCTTACTCATCCCTGTTTCTCTCTCTCTTCCCCAGGGGCTTTTGCTCCCCCCTCGCTCTCCCGCCCCCATCCCGGCCCCTGCCCTGATTTAGCCTGCTCCAACCCAACCCTCTCCTGGTTCAAACCCGCGGCAGGACACAACCTGGAGATCTGGCACCTTCCAGATCTGCATATTAGATGTGGTGCTTTGCTTGGATGTTCTTTTGCGTGCTTCTTTAATGCCTCGGGCTGTAATCTTTGTTTCTGTGGTCTGGCAGATTCCCCATTAACTCCCTATTACAATTTGGCTTATCTTAGCTATTGACACAGAGCCAGTCAGTGGAGGAAGGGCTCTCCAGCCATATCTGAGTTCCTCCCACTGGGGAGTTTTTCCACCCCACTGTTCGATTTGTCTTCCCACTAGGGAGTTTTTATTTGAACCTCATTTGTTGAATTTTTGGGGGATCAGGCTCAGTCTTTCTCAGATATATTAGTAAAGCGTCTTTATGACAGTATCTCTGTGATGTAGAAATAAAATTAGATTCAGTTCAATTGAACAGCTTTTTATGATAGTCTTTGTCTGAACAATGCTAGTTCTAACTGTAGAAATGGTAGATACTGCAGCTGCAGTGTGGACAGGCAGCTCTGTCTAATCAACACTAGCCTAAACAATTTCATCTTCTGAGTCCGTATTTGTCCAACAGTCAGAGAAAAAACAACAACAATATTGGGCTGATACTAGCTAATTAGCAGGTCATTATTGACTAGCTACCCAAGCAAACCAGCATCGTCACACACATGTTCTCTGCCACATTTGTTTGTGGTGGATGAGAATGGTTCAAGAGTATAGATAACTAAAAACAGAGAGAAAAGCTGTACTGACTTTAGATATGATAACAGCTGCCAATTTTATTTTTGTTAATTATTATTAAATAATGAAAGACATATCATCAGTGTAACTCAGCTGCCAGATTTGCACAATATCTCTCCAACAGTTGAATCCATGCATCCTACACCAAACGTAGAGTGTACTTCCTCAAGTATAAAAATAAAATGCCCCATGTCACATATGGTGTCGTTTCCAGCTGAGCTCAGGGAAGGGAATGAAAAATTCCCGCAGGTACATTACATTACAGGCATTTAGCTGACGCTCGTATCCACAGCAACTTACACGATGTTTACATGCATGCATCCATTTATACAGGTGGACATATACTGAAGTAATGCAGGTTAAGTACCTCGCTCAAGGGTACAACGGCAGTGTCCTACCCAGGAATCGAACCTGCGACCTTTAGGTTACGAGACCAGTTCCTTACCCATTATACTACACTGCCGCCGTCGGTATTTATAGTATAGAGCATATGAAGTTATAAACACCATTTCAGTATGACTGCAATAAAAATGCACATAAAAGGATATACACTATACACTTTCCCTATGTGCTCGCAGGGCAAAACACACCATAAATTTGGTATTCCAATCGTTTTTACAGTTTGGGCCCAATCTGTACTGTATGTGTCGAAAATCTCAAAGACCCAGTTTTGCCCCTGTGATAATGACTTGTTTTAAAATCAGGACCTTTGTGTTAAATGAAAACTGCACTGAAACAGCAATAGACACAACACCATCCACAAACCTCCGATACCTTCTTACAATCACAGGCAGCACCTTCTATGGACAGATTTTACTTTTCTCTACAAGTTACACTGTTGCACTGGTTCTCCTTTTTAATACTCAAAACATATTCACAGCAGTAACATATAACACTCAAATAGCACAGTACATTGAAATAATAGCCTTTGATCAAAATATAAAACAATTTTGCATTAAGATGACAGACATGAACATTGCAGATGACAGTACATTTATTTATCAAAATTGCATCTGACCAAACTGACTTGCAGTGCTCTTCAAATGTATGGGAACAGTAGAGTGAAATTTGTTATTTTTTCCATATACTGTACTTAAGGCATTTGCATTTGAGATGGTAAAACATATATGCATGTTAATACCATGAAATAAAAGCTGATTGCTGTACTTTTGTCTCATATTTATATTTTACTCTCAAATCCAAATGATTTAAGTACAATATATAGCAACACATTACAAATCTACTGTTCCCATACTTATGGACGGGTCTGTATGTGCAAATATGCAAAAATACAAATCCAGCATCTAGCCATACCCAAAGTACATAGCACAGTGTTTCTACAGCCTGGCATTGCATATTTAAACCCAAATATAATCATTCATATTCTGGGTGCTTTATCAGCAGTAATATTGCTGTGTCGTACATCACTCTATCTTAACGAGACACAACATGTCATACCACAGATGTATGTTAAAGATAGAGAGAGGCAGAGAGAGGGAGGGACAGAGAGAATGAGACTGGGCAGAGAGAGAGATAGAGGAAAAGAGTGATATATTGAAAGAGAGAGAGGGAAGGAAAAGGGGAAAGTGAGAGAGACAGAGCATGACAGAGGGAGAACAAGAGACAGACAAAAAGAGATAGCGAGAGAGGAAGTTAGAAGGAGACAGAGTGGGAGAGTGAACGACTGAAAGAGAGATAGAGAGGGAGGGAGAGATGTGCGATCGGCAGGGAAGGTTTGGCACATGCTCAGTTCTGGGGATCAGAGAGTCAGACAATAAGAGCAGTGAGCAGTGAGGTGAGCGTCGCCCTCTGTGATGTCATCGCACGCACATGCCCAGTTGAGTTACCGTCTCCGTGGGTGTTTGTTTATCGTGGCTGCGGTTCTTCCGCCCCGCCCAAGAACACCGCCGGCCGGGAGAGACCCCTGACAGGTGGGCTGACGCACCAGCGTGACTGAAACTGACCGCTAGCCGCTAGGTAGCGACTGAAACTGACCGCTAGCCGCTAGGTAGCGACTGAAACTGACCGCTAGCCGCTAGGTAGCGACTGAAACTGACCGCTAGCCGCTAGGTAGCGACTGAAACTGACCGCTAGCCGCTAGGTAGCGACTGAAACTGACCGCTAGCCGCTAGGTAGCGACTGAAACTGACCGCTAGCCGATAGGTAGCGACTGAAGCTGACCACTAGCCGCTAGGTAGCGAGGGAGCAATACGCCGCCAGTCTTCACCTTTTCATCTCTTCTGATCATTGAGCTGAAACTTCCTCTCTGGTCTTCATCACGCTTTGAAAAAACAATAATGCGAACTCTGTGAGAGACGCCTTTGTAAATCAAAGGGGCATTTAGTTTAATATCGACCCCTGCTTTCTCTCTGTCTGGTAAATCAGAAGATAGAATGCACCCGTTGAGCCATGGTTTGGAAGCTGTAAATGATCGACTTCCTCCCCTTCCTTCCTTCGGTGAAACTCCTTCCTTTTCTGGGCCACCTCCATCTCTCCACCTCTCCATCTGCCTACTTCACAGAATACATATCCAGCTTTCATGAGCAATGTTCCTGCAGTAAGTATGTGGTGCCATTAGAATTATTTTAGCTGTGCCACCACTCAAAAAAGCAAAAGATCTTTTTTTGAATAAATATGGTATGAAAAATAGCAGCTCTGTGATAAACTGATAATTAACTTCCTGAGTCACAGAGATAGAGGCCCAGTTCCCATCGACATCTGACCTTAACTGTGACAAATAATTAAAAGTGAGATTTATTCATGTATTTATCCATTCATTTTTAAAATAAAAGCATCAGCGGATGCATGTAATAATGCACCCAAGGACAGACGCTGACTGAACGCAGGCCCTGGTTGCAGGGCATGCAGGCATGCATCCTCGCCTGTCAGTTGCAGGATAGAACACATCAGGATGGCATCTCTGTGGCACGGAGACAGAAGAGTGGACTGTGAAACTAACTCAACAGGTGGCTGGAAACATTTGTGATGACCCTGAGCTAGCTCCTCTCTCTCTGTCTCAGTCTTTCTCTCCTCAGTCTCACTCTCAGATTCCCTCTCTCTCTCCCTCCCTCCCTATCTTTCTCTCCCTCCCTCCTTCCCTCTCTCCCCCCTCTCTCTTTCCTCTCTCTCCCTCCCTCCTTCTCCCTCTCTCTCTCCCTCCCTCCCTCTCTCTCTCTGTCTTTCTTTCTCTCTCTCAGTCTTTCTCTCCTCAGTCTCTCAGACTCCCTCTCTCTCTCTCTCCCTCCTTCTCTCTCCCTCCCTCCCTCTCTCCCCCTCTCTCTCTCCCTCCCTCCCTCCCTCCCTCTCTATAGGTGATGTGTGAATGCTGCAGAGGGTGATAATCTCCTCCTGATAAAAGCCTGTCTCAGTTTCGACACGCTGCCCCATCGTGCTGCGCTGACACAACATTCGCACGTCAAATATTCGCACTCTCTCACTCTTCCCCTCCCGCTCTTTCTCCTTCTCTCTCCTCTCCCCCCTCTCTCCTCGTCTTTCCCTTCCACTCTAATCCCTCTTTTCTCCCCCTCTCTTTCTCTCACTTTCATTTCAATTCAGTTTGCATTATTGGCAAGAAATGCAGGTGAGAAACAAAAGAATAGTATGCTATCTCTCTCTCTCTCCCTTTCTCTCTCTCGCTCTCTCACACACACCCTTCCTCTCTTTCTCTGCGAAATCCCAGAACAAATTTTGTTAAACTTTATTATTTTGTGTGATGATCCAATTCAGGCAGCCGGGGCTATTAAATGAAGGATTACCCATTATATTTGTGCCGCCAGATGTTTCACTAACCGAGTTACCAAAATATTGTTTTTGTAACCAAGTGACAAAATTTTAGCCAACTGCAAGCAATACTTTCAGTAACTGCATTTGCTTTGGCCATGGGGTATGTCAGTTACTGAAGTCTGCAGAATATCAAAATCACTGTCTACCTGGTACCCTCATTTATTGCCATAATTTATTGCAGCAGTTCCGTTCTTTGAAAGTTAGGCAATTGTTCAATGGATGGAGGCAATACAATCTTTTGATACCGTGCATATGTATTGGTATTTCTGTCATGCAAATGAGGAGATGCAATCAGCTGCCTGGGTTAGAGACCCGGGACCCGAGATAACTGGAATTGGGCTAGCCTGCTCCTTTATTTCCATTTAGAGGTGACATCACCTTATGTAACCAATCCACTTTGTGAAAGTACACGTGAATAATAAATACATGCTCTCTTACGATTGAATGAAGTTACACTTACTTTCTTAAAGGTGCAAACCCCTAAAAGACGTTTAACTCATCAGAAGAAAATCAGAAAATCATGTAAGCTGATTCATCCCTGTTCAAATCATTTCACAACCAGATAAAATGTAAAACACTGTTGCCATGGCAGCATGTCTCCTCATAACACTGACAGGTTATGAAGGCATAACTCGCCCATAAGCAAAATATGCATTCAAGCACAGCGAAACCTTCGCATCTGTGTTGCCCTGAGAACCGCCCAAAACTAGCTGGCTTGGTTGACAGTGAGTTGAAACAAGTTCATTTCTCCATCAGTTGTCTGAATGATTGACTGATTTCAGCCAATCTTAGTGATTTCCTGTGGAGAACACAATATTTTCTTTGGCTCAATCAAGTAGATTATTGACAGGACATTTCAGGTCTACGCATGGACTTCTATCACTCTCCCATCACTAGAGAAATCATATTACAATGTATTTATGACTATGCTGGATGATTATACTCTTTTGGGGGGATCCATTGTTTATGAAACAACAACTTTTCTGATTCTGTGATATTAAAACCAAACACTGAATCACTAACCAATAAAAATAAAAAGTAAACCACCACTGTGCATATGTTTTCCCCCTTTTCTCATTAAAGTAGGTCATTCAATGTTTAATCTGAGTACTAGAGTTTAAAAAAAACACAGTGTTACATAATTGAGAGTCTTTCTACTTTTCCAAAGCACAGAAAAGCATTTATAGGTGTGCTGATGAAAATACAGCAGCTAAGTGTTTATCCATTGTTTTGGTTAAGGCATAGCATAGTATAATAGGTAGGGCACTGGGCTGGTAACATACAGGTCGCCAGTAGGATGCTGCCATTGTACCCAGGAGCACAAAACTTAACTTGAATTGCCATAAATGAATGTCATGTAAATATACAAAAAAGCTGTGTGAGTTGCTGTGGATAAGCTCTGTGTCTACTAAATGCCTGTTATGTAACTCAATGTGTGGTTGTACATTTAAAGACGGTTTAGAAACGTCCACACGCAGCAGAAGACCAGAATCTAGTTCAGCGGTGCCCAGTCTTTTCCAAAAAGGCCAGTGTGAGTACAGGTTTTTGTTTTAGCCCAACACTAAGGCACCTGATTCTACCAGTCAAGGTTCTGATTGAAGACCAGGATTAGTTAATTAGTCGAGTGTTGTAGTGCTGAGCTAAAGCAAAAACCTTCGCCCACACTGGCTATTTTTGGATAAGACTGGACACCCCTGCTCCAGACTTACGAAACGTGGGTGTGGAGGGTGGGTGGAGGGGGGTGGGGGAGAGAAGTTAGGGTGATTCCAGGGACCCTGACTGACAGGGGTCCTGAGAAATGCCGTGCAGGGACGGGGTTGGCCTGGGGCGGCGGAAATGTCCGCAACCCGAGGAGAAAGCAGAAACTTGGTTTAGAGAGTGATAAGAGTCACGCCTGGTGAACACCCATCCCCTGACCCCCTCTGACTCATGGTGTGCGCTGGGAGTGTCAGCGTTATTCGTGAGGGGCCATGTTTGTGTGCGACCAGCGATGAAAATACCCCAGGTTTTCTGTTTCACCGTTAAGTGAATCTGACAGCTTCTCGTGGTTGTGGCAGAGGGAGAAAATTCAGTCCGATGACACACAGCTAAAAAGATCCTTTGTTACTTTCACACTGAAAACTTCTCCCTGAAGGCTCTTTGCTAACAGTAGCATGCTGAATTTTTCAAGCAAAAAATCTAATCTTTTATGTTAAGTTTAAAGCATGCCCTCATAGTTTCCTGTTCAAAAGCACTCAATTTCTGTTACTTTTTAGCAAACAGCAGTGATTACAGAATCATTTTTTAAAGGCAGCTCATTTGAATAAATGGGCAGTACACTGCCCTAAACTAAAAGCATTTGCCTTCCCAGGGCTCGAAATTAACTTTTTTACTTGGTAGCACTGGTGCTCCCAACTTCAAAAAGTTAGGAGCACCAGCAAAAATTTAGGAGCACCCACCAAAATGTAAGGAGCACCAAGCTGAACGGCCAGCAGCATGTTGTTGAATAAATGCCTGGCCAATCGAGCCTGAATTCTTCATTACCACACATTTGTCACGGCATTTCTTGTGTTTCTCGCTGGCTCCGTGCTTAGTTAAACTCTCACGCTTAAAGAGCATATTGCAGGTTGGAGACCCCAGTGAATCAATGTGTAGGAAAATGATGTAGGAACTAGATTTTCATAAAAATATACTTATACACTATGGTGACTTCTGGAGTCGTTTTTGTGAGAGAATTTTACTTCCGCATCTAAAACACCAAAGGAGGAGAACCAGTTTATAACTGGGCAGGTGTCTTGGTGAGTGACCAGCATTAGCTTATAGATATATACACGTATACATCTATGGGCGTTAGATAGCGATATCTAATGCTGTGTTCACATCACAAAATTGTAAAGTTTGCTATGACAATAGCCCTAAGATATATCAATACAGCAGTGAAAACGCTGCTCAATAAATAACGAAATAAACGAGACAAATTTTTCAATAATGATACCATGTCATTCTACAGTCAATATCTGGGACTAAATATTGAATAAATATACAACCTTACCATAAGTGTAGAGATGTCCCTTTTGAGACTGAGTGGTCATATATGGTCTTGGACAATCCGTCTGTGAAATATACGCACATTTATGATGCTTGGGTACCTTCAAAAATAGCTGTGAGTAATACCACACGTGTTGTTTATGGCATTGTCACCCTTTTTAGTACAGTCTGGCTTGATTGACAATTCATTTATTCAGAGTATAAGCTTTCTAACGATGTAAAACATGTCTAATTTTGCTTTTGGAATAGCGTTTTATAGGTCAGCGTAACCGAAAGTTTTCTCATCATCGCATTTACTTACGTATTCACTCTGTGGTAGCAGTAAAAGATGCTGCACCTGACGAAACGTTGTCAATGATTTTTCCTTTTAGCTTTCGATAACGCTAGCTAACATTAACAATTTAGCTAGTTACTTAGGTAACGTTAATAAATTGATCATAAACTTTTGAGTTCAGGTAACATTAGTTAACGCGTTAGCTCTCTGTGTCACGTGACAGTGAAGTGCCGCGAAAGGGAGTGATTGAAGGATAATATTAACCAATCTAAAATCAGCATTAAAGGTAAGAACGTCAAGCTCACGTTTGCTCGGTGAGAATTGTCACTGTGAGCTTACAAGGTACATACAGAGTGTACTAACTAGCGAATGTACAGAGAAAGGGATGTTCAACTGGGAAAAAAAAGAAAGGGTTGCACCATAACAATGATTTGCACTCGCACAAATGCTCCCAATTATATCTCGAGGTCGCATAGATTACATTTCGGGAGCATATGCGATCAAAACAGTCGTAATTTCGATGGCTGCTTCCTCCTCATTTTGTCTATTATAGCATATTTGTGACATTGAATGGTGTCAGGTCTTTAGACAAAATGTAATATTAGACAAAGAGAAACTGAGTAAACAGAACACATTTTTAAAAATGATTATTTCATTGATAAAAAAGGTATCAAACGCCCATATCAATCACGTAAAAAGTTCATTGTCCCTTTAGTTACTCAATCAAGCAATTACCCAAAGTTAATTGATAATTAGATGCAGCCGATTTAACACGGTGATGCTTGATTTCAGCCGGCCCAGATGAATCTGAACCTCACTCATATTGAACCTTACCATTAGAGTGAAGTAGTCACCACAAAGTTGCTACAAGCACACTCTGCCACTATCAAAGGAAATTCCAGAAGAGATGAGAAAAATGTTGTTAAAATATATCAGTCTCAAAGGGTTACAAAGCCATTTCTAAGGCTGTGGGATACCACAAAACCACAGTGAGAGCCATTATCTCCACTTGGAACAGTGGTGAATCTTCCCAAGACTGGCCGGCCTGCCAAAATTTCTATAAGGGCACAGCAACAACTCATCCAGGAAGTCACAAAAGATCCCTGAAGAACATCAAAAGAACTGCAGGCCTCTCTAACCTCGGTTAAGGTCAGTGTTCATGACTCCACAATAATAAGGAGACTGGGTAAAAATGGGAATCATGGGAGAGTAGCGATACAGAAACCACTGCTAACCAAGAGGAACATCTACGCTCATCTGACATTTGCAAATAAGCACCTAGATAATCTTCAAGATTTTTTGGATAATGTTCTCTCAACAGACAAGTAAAAGTTTTTGGATGACACAGGTCCCATTATATGTGGCCTTAAAGCACATACAGCATTTCACAAACATGGTGGTAGTAGTGTGATGGTGTGAAGATCCTTTGCTGCCTCAGGACCTGGACAACTTGCTATTATTGATGGAACCAGAAATTCTGGTCTGCACCTGAAAATTCTTGAGAAAAATGTCTGGTGATCTATCAATGAGTTGAAGCTTAATCAGGATTGGATTATGCAGCAAGACAATGATCCAAAACACAAAAGCAAGTCCACATTTGAATGGCTGAAAAGAAAGTAAATTTAAGTTTTGGAGAGGCCAGCTCCTGACTTTACTCCAATAGAGATGCTGTGGCAGGACCTGAAAAGAGCAGTTCATGCTCGAAAACCTACCTATTTGTCTGAATTAAAGCAGTTCTGCAAAGAAGAGAGGGCTGAAATTCCACAGCAATGTGAAACACTGATATCAAATCACAGGAAGCATTTGACTGCAGTTATTGCTGCTAAAGGTTGTATAACCAGTTATTAAGTGTAAGGGGGCAATTACATTTTCACATGGGTATAAGGATTTTTGATAGCTTTTTCATTAAATAAATTAAATAATAATTTAAGAACCGTGTTTTATGTTTACTCAGGTTCCCTTTGTCTAATATTCCATTTTGTCTAAAGATCTGAAACCGTTCAGCGTAACAAATATGCAATTATAGAGGAAATCAGGAAGAGGCAAATACTTTTTCACGGCACTGTAGCTAGCAACAGATTTGGCTAGCTTTATCTATCTATCTTTCTCTTGCTAGGTTCCAGTACTTCCAGTCACACGGACAGACAACAATTCTGTCCAATCTTGACAAGATTGCAGGTACCTACCCTTTCAAATGAAATGTTGAGTTGTTTTGGTTCATGCTGTTGTGTTTTCACGTTTGTTCATTTGTTTTGACAAATGTTGTTTTGCTTTTTGTTATGTTATTTGCTCAATGTTATGAGTATGCTTCATGAAATATGGTTGTATTTTTTAAATTGTGTTTTGTGACATATTGTGTGTTTTAGATTGTTATTTTGTGAAGAGTTGTGTCTTTCTAAGTTTTTTTTTTTAATGATTTGTTAATTTCTTAGTAGCCACCAGGTTCTGCACCAATAAGTTTGGTTGTAGTTACAGGCAGAATTTTGTGAGTTTGTGCACTGTAGAAACTTTTACTCTCTTGTTCAGGACAAATCTGGAATTCCCTACAAATACTTTCCACTTCACCCAGAAGGTGTGTTTTCTCTCGCATAACACCAGACCTTAGTCACAGAGACAGTATTGCTGTCATGTGCCAATTTTCTGTGAGGAATGACAGAACGTCGCTCTTTGTATGACCTCTGAGTGAACTCTGTCTTCTGAGGTTTTAACGACAAACTATTATGTACACGCCTACCTTGCCTTCCTCTGAATATTTCCACGGAACATTTACATTACCGGTCCACACAAGGTCCCAGCCCACTAATTCCGCTTTGCGATTTGACAAACTGGGATTTCGGAGAAAAAACAGAACGACAGAAGGTAGAGCTTCCACCGGATATAGTCTTTAAAAACGTGCTTGTTCTGGCTGTCCTGCGGTGCATTTCAAAACCTTTAATTACGTATTTTCCCAAGTGCTTCTCAGCTTTGTTTCAAAGTCCCACGCAGAAACCGTCACACCTCTCAACAGAATCTTTCCCAATCAGTCTTTGTTCCTTTTCTCAGGAATTATTCACCAAGGGCATCGTAAATTTAGAATTGTTGATTTTCTTAAATCTAAACTGAATTAAAACAAAGTTCAGTTTTCTCTGATGGGACTGTAGTTACATGCTCTTGCTCAAACTTATGATGTAATGAAATCCCTGTAGTATGATGTTCTATCCAAAACTAGTGTTGGCATTGATGAGTGTGTGCCAAGTGAACAAAGATAAATGGACTGCAAATGAATCAAACAGAATAAAGACATTTTTTGTGGGTATTACTACACTGCATGGTGAACAGGCGTGAATGAGTAATGTGGAAACAAACCGGGGGGGGTCATTAAAAAACGTTCCCTGAAACCTCAATGAGGTGGGAAAATTTTGCCCCCTCACCCCCACCCCCTGATGTGGTGCTCCCCAGTTGGCTTTGATTAGGGTTAGGGTTTTCTCTTTCCAAAAGTGACAAAACCCCAATAAACCAGAAACTCACTTCCATGTGTCCATCGCTTAAAATGCATCATCTGTTGTTATTCCACTGCCAGAACTCTGCCGCGCTCTCCTCCTCACCGATCCCAGTGAAAACACACATCAGCGGGAATGAGGCAGTATGGATGTGCAGGGATGAGGCAGTATGGATGTGCAGGGAATGAGGCGGTATGGATGTGTGGGAATGAGGCGGTATGGATGTGCAGGAATGAGGCGGTATGGATGTGGGGGAATGAGGCGGTATGGATGTGCGGGAATGAGGCGGCATGGATGTGCAGGAATGAGGCGGTATGGATGTGCAGGAATGAGGCGGTATGGATGTGCAGGGATGAGGCGGTATGGATGTGCAGGAATGAGGCGGTATGGATGTGGGGAATGAGGCGGTATGGATGTGGGGGAATGAGCGCATGGATGTGCAGGGATGAGGCGGTATGGATGTGCAGGAATGAGGCGGTATGGATGTGCGGGATGAGGCAGTATGGATGTGCGGGATGAGGCAGTATGGATGTGAGGGAATGAGGCGGTATGGATGTGGGGGAATGAGGCGGTATGGATGTGTGGGAATGAGGCAGTATAGATGTGCAGGGATGAGGCGGTATGGATGTGTGGGAATGAGGCGGTATGGATGTGGGGGAATGAGGCGGTATGGATGTGGGGGAATGAGGCGGCATGGATGTGGGGGAATGAGGCGGCATGGATGTGCAGGGATGAGGCGGTATGGATGTGCAGGAATGAGGCGGTATGGATGTGGGGAATGAGGCGGTATGGATGTGGGGGAATGAGGCGGCATGGATGCAGGGATGAGGCGGTATGGATGTGTGGAATGAGGCGGTATGGATGTGCAGGGATGAGGCGGTATGGATGTGCAGGGATGAGGCGGTATGAGGCAGTATGGATGTGGGGGAATGAGGCGGTATGAGGCGGTATGGATGTGCAGGGATGAGGCGGTATGGATGTGGGGGAATGAGGCGGTATGGATGTGGGGGAATGAGGCGGTATGGATGTGGGGGAATGAGGCGGTATGGACGTGATACCATAGAAAATGGAATGACCGGGGAAAGCCACAGTGTAGCACTAAAGACTGTCATGTCATTGGACCACTCTCGTGTGATTGTGGTGAGGGGGAAGGGTTGCTCTATCTAGAACAGAGTTTAAAATAAAGATAGTGCTTCACCTGGCTATCGCAAGTATCAAGTTCAGATGGCCATGCTTCTCAAGAGAGAGACAAAGAGAGGGTGATACCATACCCCTACCTGTTAACTGAGCACCTGGCCTAATTTATACCACATGTACAATTATCCGCAATCATCTCTCTGATAGTAATGGTCCTGAAAGCACAAGAAGTAGGGCATTACACCTCACCCCCCACCCTGTTGTTTGAGCAAGCTCAGTGAGCCCAGTCTAGCGTCTAGGAGGAGCACCTTTTCCCAAACGCTTGCTCTGTCTGTGGAACAAATGACGAGACCACGTCTTGACTGCTGGCTCACACGGAACTCTCAGCAAATGGATTCGATGAGACTCTGGAATCAATAAAATGGAGGGAAAACAAGCAAGCCGAGCGCGGGGGTCTGTGCCAGCATGGCTAATGATCCGGCACAGATAGTGTCATGTTGGGAGGGCCGCGTGTTTCCAGAATTACACAGAGAGGAACGACGCTCATAATTGCGTCTTAATTACCGCGAATTGTAGCAATACTGTACATTCCGACCAGCGCCTGTAACGGGACTCTTGGGCGCTCCCTGGAGTAATGGCCGGGACAGTGACCTAGTGTGATCTAGATGTGAGAGATTCCAAACTGAGGGAGCCCTTAGCTCTTTTTCCCCAATAATCTGTGCTTTACATTTCACAGTGGACTGTACAACACTACAGAGCTGGCCTTTGCTAGCCATTGCTCAAAAGAAAACACAAAAGAATGCTGTCACACTCATGATTAAAAGGAACTTGAACGGGGTCAATCCAGAGAATGGCCAATTAAAAATATATTTCATTTGGCTCCTGGATCAACATTGCTTTGATTTTTGTGTTCAAAAGACTGTAGGCTTTGTTTATAAACAAGCTGCAGCAAAGCACTCTGGGACTGTTGGCTCTTTGGCTCCAAAGTTTCCCTTTTTGATGGAGCTGTTGGCTGTTCTCTGTGTCCAGGGGTGTGTTTTAAAAAGTCACTAATTCGATTTGAAACCAAGGAATTCAGATGAATGTAAAATGCATTCATGCAAATGAATGACCGTGAACACCGCACCCCTGGTTCCCAATAACACTGAACTGCCCCTTCAGCAAAAGAGGCCATCCCATAACATACTGCTATGTTAAGAAACCAAGGTCACAGAACTTCAAAAAACTAACAAAAACAGGAAAGCAGATTTGAAACAGGAAATAAATGAGATATTCTTCATTCACTGTAATTTGAGGTTCCAGCGGAGATTCCCTTAAATCCGGTATTTACCTTTTTAAAGTATTTACCTGTTATGTCTTGAATACCTTTTAGCTTCTGAGACTGTAATTTCAGGATTCAGTTCATGTATTTGTGGTTGCAGACTGAATAAAACAATAATGAGGTTTTTTTCTATTATTTTCCTGGAGAAAGATTACTCTTGGGGATTTTCAGCATCCCCATCTATACTGGAAGAATGTGAATGAAATTCAAACCCCAAAAATCTGTGAAAGAGAAAAACGGACAGGGGAAACTGCCGTCATCTGTGGGTTTTTCCTACTGCTGGCAGAAGGAGGCTGATTACTCAAGGGTATCAGGTGAAACCGGAGAATGTGTTAAACCATTTAAAGAAGCAACAGCCAATCTGGTTATTCAACCCACAGCAGTCCACAGACTTGTCAACACGCTGTGGACTTCGTGAGCACCCTTGCTCTTCCCAGTCTGCGATCGGCCACGTGTGACACACTTGCTGTTGCTGTCGGTTGATGGGCAATTTTCCGTTTGCTAAAACAAATCTGAACAAGAAGAGATCCATTTCAGGAAGTGTTCCTTTATTCAGCAAAAGCCCCCTCTTGCTTTTTATCCGGCTCTGCTAGAGTTGACCCCAGCTAGCAGTTGCCTATTAGGCCGCGATCGGGAGCAGATTTCAGCACGCCAGGGTTGTGCAAATAGACACCGTAGAAGTCCCCTCGTGGAACAATCTTTCACCAACTATTTTGCCTTCTCTGGACAGCTGATCCTCGTCCCGATGTCCCCGCCGCGACAGTCCGCCCGTTTGCAAAAAAAACCCCCTCGCAAAAACAGCTGCGCTGACGACGGGGGTGCTAGTGGGCTGATTCCTGATCGTTAACCGGGAAGGAAAAGCGTGGTTCTGAGTTCATTTGAGATCACCATTCTCTGACGTCACATCTGACATTTAAAACAAAGAAATTTGCTTTTGTTCCAAAGTTACTGTATCTGATTGGACGAAACGGGGCGGGATGAGAAAGAGGCCAGTATCCCACAGTAAAGTCTCTCCTGTGAAAGCGCTTCGCAGTCTTGTGGTCACCTAATCCCCTCAGCTATTAGCTTTCCTGAGGTCTCCCGTGGAGACGAGGCCGTGAGACCCGCCCAGGTCCACTTCCCAGACCCACGTCTCCCGACAGGAGCAGCAGAGGTCCCTCTGAAGGCCCAGTTCTGAGCGTGCTCTGAATCACCAGACCCTGGCACCGCTTCTACAAAAAGCAGCCGTTGTGTTTGTGGGGGGAATCTCCTGGGTGCTGAATGATAATCTGATAATTACACTGGAAAGGGAAGTTTCCTCAGGTTCCACTCCCACATGGCGTCACTTTCTCAGAGCGTGGCGGGGTGACACAGCCCCACTTCCTCCTCACTTACAGGAAGGAATCCTCAGATCTGGAAATTCCCCACGAGTACATGAAACAAAATTCCCCAAATAAAGAACAGATCCGTGATTTTTTTGGAAAGCGTTCTGTTGCTAGATGTATTGTTTTTTTTTCTTCCAACTGGAAGAACAAAGCCTCTCTTGATATTGATCTTTTAAATTTACAGTAAGTTATCACTGTCCTCCCAAGTTTTCTGCAAGTTTTAGCATACACACCTAAGGGTTCATTAGATAATTCCACAGTCTGAAATGACTGATTGCCTTTTCGTTTAAGATCAAGCACACAATGATTAATTGCTTGTTTTCCGAATTGCCTGTGTGTTGAATCACTCAGATAAACATTTGGGAAAGAGGACTAGCTCATAATAGATTTATTCAGGTATTGCCATTAAACTATTTGTCCATTTGTCCTGTTTGCTCATGCTATGTTTGTTAGCTTTTGAGCTTATGCATCACTTGGAATGAGTCATGAAAAAATAAACACTTGGAATTCATACAACTGTAAACATATTTCAATGTCTGATTCATGGAAGAATGCAGGCAAACACTGGAGAGTGGAGACACTTCACAACAATAGAATATTCCACACATTTAGCGCAGGAACGCTAACGAGGCTCACTCTCTTCAGCATGGCGACAGAGAGAATTGGTTACGTGCTTACCAAGCACGGGGCAAATCTGCACCACGACGCCATAAAATAGATCAGATATAGACTTATTAAATCCAGTGGACATCTCCCAGAGTTTTCATGACGTTTCCCTCCCCCATTTAAGCTGGCAGTACCAGTTCCTAACCGCCCGTACACGGATGGATTCCTTGATAATTTAGATATGCAAACCACAGAGCCATGCTCTGGAATCACATTTAGCTTAATAATTTAAAGGAAATAAAGCATAAAAGGAAGAACGCGTGTTACAACTCCAAAGGTCACATCTCAGAAATACTGGTAATTTTGTTCTTACACATCATTTTGAGTGTTTATACACCTGATCTATCAAATATGCATACAACTCGCATATGCAATATTTAGTATCAACTAGAAC